>NC_057810.1:675336909-675339467 GCF_018294505.1 Triticum aestivum
GGTGGTCCGGCCGGCGGCCCGTACGGTGTTCTGTATGGGAAGAATCAGAGACGAGGAAGAAGAAGGGTTAGGAGACGTAGGATCTTCATCCAACTGCCTGAAATGGTCGAGAGACAGCAGGGAGTTGCATTCTTAATGCGCTCTGGTTCATCATGTGTGGGCACTACGCAACCAACATTTTATTATCCAAAATCTGCTTGCTCTTCTTTACCATGTTCCTCCTCCGTTCTTCTTTAATAAGTACACTCTCCGTTCATAAATACAATTATTTGTATAGATTCCAGCATGGACTACATATGGAGCAAAATGAGTGAATCTACACTCTAAAATGTATCTGGATACATCTGTATGTGATCCATAGTGGAAATCTCTACCAAGACTTATATTTGGAATGGAGGGAGTATGATAGCAGTATAGTATGTTCCTTGTAGTGAAGATGAGCAGGGACATTTGTAGTGTAGAGGTCTATATGATCAGTTTTGATGGACACTTTGAGCCTCTTTGATTTGTAGGATTTTGTAAACATAGGAATAGGATTTGTAGTGGCCTGCCCACCTGAATCCTATAAGAATGGCCAGGAAATGCAGGGAGTTGTGTCGCCTTTGAGAGTTACACTGATATTAACAGTACCGCACCTTCAGTTGAAGAGAACTGGTATCCGAAGCCTTTCTAGCCGTACGGACAGTACTAGCACATATATTCCAGCAAGTTCCACTTTGCTGATTTTACTTTGATGCTTACGGTTTTCCCGTTATATCTACACTATGATCTATGTAGCTGCTTTGTATCGCACTAGCAGCAGTCCACTCTTGAAGCTAAACACTGCAATGACTTACAAAATTGGCACCAAGGCATTGAGTGCCATTCTGGATGCAATGAAACTCATACGCTCCCCACCTATTGATTCTTGTTCAGAATATGATCCTAATGACTATTCTAACCTCGAGGAGTCAAAGGCAGATGGCCTGTCCTGTTCACCCATCAAGGTGCCTGTTCTAATTTGGCAAGGTTTTATTGTTTGCACGTATCTTGCATATGTTGTCTTGCATTTCTTCTACTTTGTTGCACCGCCATCTGCTTACTTTACTCATCATATATGTTGAGATGCCATGCCCATCCATTATCAATACATATTCCATCTGTCATCATACCATTTTTTCCACTCAAATGTTGTTCCTGCGCATCAGACATCAAAAAGGAAGAGGGTGATTGCCGAACCTGAAGGAGCACCAGCAAAGTCCTTGAAGAACGTGGTGGTGCCGGAGAAATCAGACAGCACCCCACTTATATTGGTTGTACAACCAGTGACACAAAATGTAGGACCGACTCTAGCAGACTGTACCCATACTTCACTGGCCCCACCACTAGCCCCACCACACAGGACCTGCACTCCAGCAAAAGGTATACCGATTTCAGTTGCCATAGCACCAGCCGTACCATAGAAAAATCCCACTCCAGCAAAAAGTACAGCAAGTCCACCGGCCGAAGACCTATCCCAACTGCAGAGACGGCCAATTCCTGCATATTGGAACCCCATTCCAGTTATTCCCAGTTTAAAAGACAATGCTTTCAATGTTGTTAGGGACTACGTACATATATTCCCATCATGGGAAGATTATAGTGAAGACAAACACCATTTTCCCATCTTCCTGTCCAACTTATGTGTAAGTGCTATTATTCATGGTTATTATTTTCCTGTTTTCTGCTGATTGAACATGTCAATGTTTTACATTACATTGTTGTAAGTAGGCGAGGGTCAATCTGGATAGTCATGACGAGCAAAGCTTGTTTGTGCTTTTCAAGGAAGCATTATAGCAGTACCGGTGTTACCTGAGGAAATCACACTTTGATGGCAAATCTATAAACGGATTTCCGGTGAAGTCTCCTGTGCTGAATTTAGAAGACATTAAATGGAAAAACCTTGTTATGCACTGGTCTCGTTCCCAAGATGAGGTATTGTCTATGAAACCACATGACAATTTGAATTTCTACTTTTCCGCATGTGCCTTACGGATCTTTTTTGCAGGAAATCTGCTCGAAGAAAAATTCTGGTTTGAAAAGAACGACAGGATATCGTAAATATGTTGCCCGCTGCTTTGCTCTTGTTAGTATCTGTTGTCCTGTAACACTATACTTGCATACATACCTTGTTCATTATGTGATAGCAGTATGCGTGATAGCTTGCTTATCAATTGTTCGCTCCAAATTATCTGATCTGTATGAATGGTTACATTAATGTAGAATATATCCAATGCCAATGAATTTTTTTAGCTCCGCATTGTTCTTGTAAGTACATGCTGTCCTTTATCAGTGTACTTATATTGACAGGTAGTTGTTCATGTACCATCACTCTGCAGCTTATTTTCCCTTGCCCTCCATTTTCTACACATCAGATCTATATTTACTCTTACCATAAGGTTGGTTAATACCGATGGTACTGAAGAACTTTAGTTGTGCATTGCTCTTGGTTGTACCTTTTGCATGTATCGCTGCACTTACATTTATAACTACTTGGTTATGTAGCATCACTCTTCATCTTATCTTAAATATTCTCCATT
>NC_057810.1:675340075-675443973 GCF_018294505.1 Triticum aestivum
ATAGAGCCTGTCTTCACCAATAATGTAAGTTTGTCCTTCTCAAGCCTTCAAACTTTGTTGTGTATATTTGGTTAGGCATGACTGCAACAGCTGTTTATTTTTGGTGTTTGCATCAAATTGCATGTTTAAAGTTTATTATGTAGTTCATAAACAAAAGTTTGTCCTTCTCAATTTAAGTTTCCAGTTGTACAACCAAGTTCCTTCTTCATACCATGTAAATTAAACTATACAGAGCAAGTGATCTTCTTTTGCACTGCATGTATGCTTCTGTTCTTGATCCGTAATCCAGTGGTGTGGTGAACCTACCCACTACAGCACAATGTCATATTTTGCAATGTCTTAACTATGAACAATGTCATATCATTCTACTATTATTTAAACCGTCTCTTTATTTGTCAATCTGAAATGGGATAAACTGAAAGCACACTAACGATTGATACTTATGAGTTCTTGATTTGTAATCCAGTGGTGTCGTGAAGCTGCCAACTCCTTCACAATGTCATTTCCTGCCATGTCTTGACCTGAACAATACCATATTGTGTTAATGAAATTTTAAATTGTGTCACTTTATTCGTCAGTAAGAAATGTGATGAATTGTCAGCACTGATACTTTTATGTGCAAAACCTGTCATCTATTTGCTTGTTTATCTTTCAGAGTGAGGAGGATATAAGTGTTAAACAAACACAGTCTCATCAACTTACTCAGTTGCTTGCGCTGCAGCTCCCCAGCAGGGCTAACCTTTCTTGAACTCTATTGAAGTGATGTCGGTTTTGTATATTATTTTGTCGGCGTGTTTATTTGCACTGGTGGCGATCTTTGATGCCCAGTGTATGTAATATGTTGTCTACTTGTGCTTTATTATCATAGTGGCGAACTTTGATGCCCAGTGGATGCAATATGCCGTGGTATTCTCACGGGGGGTGTTGCAAGATGACATATGCCACAAGGGCTTAGTGTGAGGGTAAGACTGCTGCTGATAGGCCCGGGAGCGGGTATGCGAGTAGCACGCGGTGGTATACCCAGCTTCGGAGCTCTCCGGAGAGATAATACTCCTACTGCTGCATGTCTGAGTGTATCTATCTGGGGTGTACATCGGGCAGTACAAAGTGCTCCTGGAGCTTTATCTGGGATCAGTGCCAAGTGCATCTGATCTAGTATATCGGATGGCCAGATGAGCATGTGTGCTCTAGTGGCCGAATGGCACTTGGCCGTGGGTGTGTGTGTGAGCATGTGTGTGCCCATTGGAGTCCATCCCCTGGATGGATGGATGTGTGCTTTTATATAGGCATGGCTAGCTTACTATCTAAGCTATGTGGTGGTATGGGAGCAAGGCATGGTGGGTGTCATGCTTGTCCCCTTGGTCACTTCATAAATAGTGCCAGGAGACAAGTGACACTATACATGATGGCTGAGATGACACGTGAATAGTGCTCGGGTACGATTGTCTCGTCGGTGTCTTGTTGATGTCGCTTCGGGCTGCAGTCGGCAGCCAGCTGGTTGGCACAGTCGGCAGCCGGCTCATTGGAGCATTCGGTAGCCGGCAGCCGGTCGGACAGAGCAGTCGGACATGGAGCCGGCAGGAGCGTACGGGCAGTCGGACTTAGGGGCTTTGTTGGCCCCGATGTCTTGAAATATCATCTTGCCGTCTTCGGGGTACCCGTGGTCAATTACTCCGACACAATATGTCGTAATTTCTTTATTGTATAGTCTAGGTTTTTTCTTATTCATGATGCTGCAGTTATTTTACTATATATATATATATATATATATATATATATATATATATATATATATATATATATATATCATGTCTTTGCAGTAAACCGGCCAAACCGTAAAATTATGGTACATAACCGGGCCATCATGCAATCACGATGTATGATCCGCATCATGGGCCCTGTCATCTTGGTCCGTTAAAAGGCCTAAATGTAAACTGGCCCACTAGTAAATTCGGGCCTTTAATAGGCCGAGTAAACCGCCGGCCCTCTTTTCGTAAGAAAACTCAATGGGCTTTTAGGAGGCTGAGAAGTAGGTTGGGCCTGAAATGTGCCGAACAGCTCACGGTCCGGCAGCAGCCCGAAATGGACCTCGGCCCATGATTGTGCGAATCAAATCACGGGCTTTTAACAGGCCAAAATTGTCTCGGTCCTTGTTTGGCCCAATCAGATTATCGGCTGCGAGCAGGCCGGATGCAAACCGGGTCGTAGTTAGGCCCAACTATATGACGGGCTTTTAATAGGCTGAAATTAATATAGGGCCGAAATGTTAAACAGGCCCTTAACAGGCCAAAACTAATATCAGGCCAAATTACTAAATGGCCTTTAGCAAGTGGGCCCAAAAGCATAACTGTCGGTGTCAAAACCGGCGGATCTCGGGTAGGGGGTCCCGAACTGTGCGTCTAGGCGGATGGTAACAGGAGACAAGGGACACGATGTTTTACCCAGGTTCAGGCCCTCTTGATGGAGGTAAAACCCTACGTCCTGCTTGATTGATATTGATATTGTGGATGTTTACAAGAGTGGATCTACCACGAGATCAAGGAGGCTAAACCCTAGAAGCTACCCTATGGTATGATTATAATGGTTGTTGTGTCCTACGGACTAGAGCCATCCGGTTTATATAGACACCGAAGAGGGCTAGGGTTACATAGAGTCGGTTACAATGGTTGGAGATCTACATATCCGTATCGCCAAGCTTGCCTTACACGCCAAGGAAAGTCCCATCCGGACACGGGACGAAGTCTTCAATCTTGTATCTTCATAGTCTTGGAGTCCGGTCGATGATGATGATAGTCCGGCCGATGATAGTTCGGCCGATGATGGTAGTCCGGCTATCCGGACACCCCCTAATCCAGGACTCCCTCAGTAGCCCCCGAACCAGGCTTCAATGACGATAAGTCCAGCGTGTGTGTAATCTTCGGCGTTGCAAGGCGGGTTCTCCTTCAAGTTCTACGTACCTGCCGAACAGTGTCCGGCTTCCTCATCAATGTGGCGCGTCTTGGCTTCCACGCCCAATAATGGCCTTCCTCCACACGTCACGCGAATGTGAAAAACCATCGTGTCTTTTATGTTTTACCCCCTAGTTGTGCGAATAATCTGCCTATAAGGGAGGCAAGAATCCAGACCCAAATCGCCATCTTCCTCCCGCAAATACTCATCGGAGCGCTTTCGACCAAGAATCCATTCCATCATGGACCGTCAATGCGGCTCCTCTTCTCATGCTCCCAGCCCTTTGCCAGGAGATTGGAGGAGATGCTCTGTTCCGCACAACGAGCTGGTGAAGCTCCAAGCGGGGGGATATCTCCCTCCGGCCTTTATGGTTCCGGTTCGAGCCGGGCTGGCCACCTACAAAGGTGGGAAGCAAGCGGAGGTTACCCCAAGTCCCAACAAAGGGGAGCGGGTATGCTTCGTCCCCTATCTGATAAGGGGGCTCGGATTTCCTGTACATCCATTCCTCCGCGGGCTCCTGGAGTTCTACGGACTCCAGCTTCATCACCTCACGCCCGCCTCAATCCTGCACATTGCGGGTTACGTAGCTCTTTGCGAGCTATTCCTGGGCGTCGAGCCCCATTTCGCGCTGTGGAAGAGGTTGTTCTGCCTTGTACACCGCTCTCATGAGGGGTCCATATATCAAGTGGGCGGCGCCGAAATATGGCGTATTGCCGGGACCGGATATCCATCCGGAACCCCTAAGAAGGCGTCCGAAGACTGGCCTTCGGGATGGTTTTATATAGAAGACGCTCCGCTGCCGGACCCTGTTCGGATCGGCCTCCTGGAGTTCAGCAATGCTCCTCTGAAGAAACGCCTTAGTTGGCGTCCGCGGAGCCCCCAACTGGAGGAAGACAAGAGCGTCCATTATTTGATGGGCCGAATAAGGTTACTGGCCCATTCCGGGTTGACCATGATTGGAGTCATGGCAACATGCATTATGCGGGGGGTGCAGCCACTACAATACAGGGGCCACCCCATGTGGGATTTCAACGGGGAGGACGATGCCACCCGTTATGGCCGTAAAGGGCCGGATTTGGTCGAAGACCTGGTGACGATCTTGTCCGGCCTGTATAAGGGGGAGAAGGAGGATTTCCTTCGGACGAACCCGTTAAATGGGTTCTCCATGAATAATCCCCGGCCTTGGGTAAGCGAACACTCTGCGTGCCCGACCCATGCTTTTTGAAACTTAAATTTCTTATATTGTGTTCTTCTTTCGACGCAGGAACTGCGCCGGATCGTGGAGGACATGCTAAGTCCAGCTCCGCAACCCGAGGATCCAGAGAGATCCCGGGATCCGGCCTCCGAAGAGGATCCGGACATAAAGGTGGAGCTAATCGACGGGGTGTTCCACCAGCTCAGCATGGACAATGCCTTAGTCGCCATCACGGCCAACTATCCCGAACTATATCCGGCTTCCCAGGTGATTGCGACCGAAGTCCTGACACCATCATTCCTTCCTTGCTTATTTCTGACCACCATATATGATGGCGCCGTGCAGGAGGCGCCCCTAGGGCGAGAAGCCGAGCCCGCGGTGGCTGACCAACAAAGGCCAGTCCAGACCAGTAGGCGGAAAAGGAGTGCGGCGCGGACTGAAACGTTGCCGCAAAGGTGTAGCTCACAATTCATTATTTAGAGCAACGTTCCTAGGAAGCGTTTGAGTGCTCATGACTTTTGTAGGGAAAAAAGCGCCCGCCGGACTGCGGGCGTGGAGGTTGCCAATCCAACCTCTACCAGCCAGGCTCCAGCACCTGGTCTGGAGGGGGAGGTGTGCGCAAGGCACAAGCCGGACGTTCCTCCGACGGAGGATGCCGACAGACTGTCCGCCACCAAGTCTGAGGTGGAGAGTGCCATGAATCACAGGCGCCGCCAGACAGTATTTCGTGACGGTGCTTCTCCCCCGAGGCGTTGAATGCCTTTAACGCGGGGGACGCGCACCTTCATGCTGCTCAAGATGGTTTTACCAGAGCCACGGAGCAGTATGTAAAAGACATACGGGTAACAGAATTTAATAGTTGTATATGCCAGTAGCCCCCGAGACTTAAAGTAGTTATATTAACTGATTTAAGGATCATATGAAACGTAGGATCTTACCGAGAAGAATACCCAACTGTCTCAGGAGCTGCAGGAGGTCAAGGCCCAACTTGAGGCCGCACTCTCTGGCGCAGGAGGAAACATAGGGACCTCTCCTGGTAACGCATTATTTTAGAAAGATAAGTAGCGTTTGGCCTTTGCGCAAGTCTAAAAAATGACGTTGCAGGTGCTGCCGAACAAGATCCGGACAGGCAAGAACTTCTGCGCCAACTGAAGGCCGGTGAGAGGGTGCTGCATAAGGTGCAGCATGAAAGGAACAAGCTCCGGGATGCCCATGCCCAGCTTGGAGAAGAGCTGAAAGGCGTTCGGGCCGAGCTATCGGGCTCCGTTAAGGAGAATCAGCGGCTTCGTCGCGGCATCTATAGTAAGTGCTTGAGCGAACTCCTTTGAAAAGAAGAGTTCGGCGAGGAAGTCGATTTGACAGAATATGTCTGCAGGTATGCTCACAGGTCGCCCTGCGGAGGAGATGCCCGTATCAACGGGTGATCAACTTCCCGAATTGTTGGAACTGATCGAACGAGTTCGGCAGGCAATGAGCGGCGTCATCCAAGCTTTATGGCCAGCCTTCTCCTTACCCGAGGGTCTTGGGGAGCTTGCGGAGAAGCTTCAGGGAGTGCGGCAGCGCTTCCATTTATGGAAGATTTTCGGCCTGCCGCCAAGGTGCCAGGGAGGCCTTGGCCATGGTAAAGACGCGGTACAAGAAGGCAGATCCCAACCACATGGCCAAAGTCGGACCTGTGGGGCCCGATGGGAAGGAGATCCCTGTGAGTTTAGTATACGGCCAAGTAGAGTTGGCCGCTAAATTTTCCCAACAAGACAGTAAATTAGACAACCTGTTAGACGGGATTGAGGAAGAATACAATCAGTCGATTTGACAATGTATTATAAAATGACATATAAAATGCCTTCTAGCCGGATTGTAGATCGTTTGCCTTTGCCGACCTTTTCGCTTCGACCTCGGGACCCTAGAGTCCGGAGTGTGTCCGAATACCTTCTCGGTTATGAAACAACCGGGGTATGCATGGAGACCAGGCGTAGGGGTCATTAGTGCTTTATCAGACAAGTGCCCAACTAGTTATGTTATATTACATGGGTAGTAAGAAACATCTTCCACGGAGAATAGTTCCGTTAAGAGTTCCTTTCCTCTGGGGGTGGCATGCCCTAAAGTGCATGTCCGGACTGCAAAAAAAAGCAGAAAAACATCTGGGGGCAGATAAATAAGTGGATAAAAAACCATCTTTTAAGTCATCGACCGAATATTCCCTTAAGAACGCTAGCTTTCGGCTTCACCCAGTCTAAGGTACACATCCGGTTGACCCGGTAGTAACAATCGCAGAGGTGCTCCCTTTACCTCCTAGCCGAATAATCGGGAACATAGGGGTAAGCACAGGAGCCAGGCAACCCAGCTTGGCCAAAACTTAAGTCATATCGATGCATATAATGGTGAATAAGAGGTACATGTGGAGGCTTGACACATGTGTTGGGCATGAAGCCCTTATAATTAAGCTTCTGGTAAAGAAGCCCCCAGGTATAATGAGTGCGGATAGCACAGCAATTGTGCGCGAACGATGCGCAAGTAGGCCTTTTAGGGCTTTGATGAATGGGGTTGAGAAGAAAAAAATAAACAAAAGGCAGCTGAAGTAAAAAAAATTGGACGGGGGGAAAGGGACGAACTCTTAGTCCGGCGCTAGGCATAGAATCTTCGGAGGCGGGCTGCGTTCCATGGGTTCGGCTCGAGTCGGTTATCCGACGCATTTCATAGACGGTACGCTCCGCCGGTCAAGACTTTATCGATGATGAAGGGGCCTTCCCATTTGGGCTTGAGCTTGTCCTTTTTCTTGTCCGGTAGGCGTAGAACCAGTTCACCAAAGTTGTAAGTATTGGCCCGTACTTCTCTGCTTTGGTATCTTCGAGCCTGCTGCTGATAAAATGCGGAACGAGCCTTGGCGACGTCGCGTTCTTCCTCCAATGCGTCCAAGCTGTCCTGCCGATCCAACTCGGCTTCTCTTTCTTCGTACATGCGCACTCGAGGTGAGTCATGAATTATGTCGCAGGGCAAAACTGCTTCTGCGTCGTATACCATAAAAAATGGTGTGAATCCGGTAGTATAGTTAGGCGTTGTCCGCAGCCCCTAGAGTACGGAGTCGAGCTCCTCTACCCAGTGCGTGTCATATTTCGTAAGGGACCGCACTAGTCTGGGTTTGATGCCGCTCATTATTAGACCATTTGCTCGTTCCACTTGACCGTTGGTTTGAGGATGATAGACTGAAGCGTAATCGAGCTTGATGCCCCTATTTTTGCACCATGATTTAACCTCATCGGCCGTGAAGTTCGTGCCGCTATCGGTGATGATGCTGTGGGGGACACCATAACAGTGTACTACCCCAGATATAAAGTCTATCACTGGTCCGGACTCTGCTGTTTTAACTGGCTTGGCCTCTATCCATTTGGTGAATTTATCCACCATGACCAATAGGTACCTTTGCTTGTGGGTTCCCTCTTTAAGTGGTCCAACCATGTCAAGCCCCCAGACCGCGAACGGCCAGGTAATGGGTATAGTTTTGAGGGCGGTGGGTGGCATGTGGCTCTGATTAGCAAAGAGCTGACAACCGACGCATCTTCGGACTAAGTCCTGAGCATCTGCCCGGGCCGTCGGCCAATAAAATCCTGTACGGAATGCCTTTCCTACAAGGGCCCGGGCTACGGCGTGGTGTCCACCTAGTCCGGCGTGAATTTCAGCCAGAAGGTCTCGCCCTTCCTCTTTGGAGATACACCTTTGAAGGACTCCGGTTGTGCTTTTCTTATAGAGTTCTCCCTCATGGACCTTGTAGGCTTTAGATCGCCGGACTACGCAGCGGGCCTCATTATGGTCTTCGGGGAGTTCTTGCCTAAGCAAGTAGGCTAGGAACGGCTCTGTCTATGGGGCGATTACTGCCATTATGTCGTGAGCTGAGGGTGTTGTTTCGTCGGCTGGATCGCCGGTTATGTCAGATTGTTCTACGGCTGCCTCCGGTTTGTTATTTCCGGACTCATCTTCCCATAGTATGGATGGCTTGAACAGTCGTTCTAGGAAGATATTTGGAGGGACAGCGTCACGTTTTGCGCTGATGCGTACCAATACGTCGGCCGCTTGGGTTATTATCTCTGGCTACGTGGTGGAATTCAAGTCCTTCGAACCGAGCTGACATTTTAAGGACGGCGTTGCAATAGGCTGCCATTTTTGGATCCTTGGCGTCAAACTCTCCATTTACTTGGGATATTGCGAGGTTTGAGTCCCCGCACACCTCTAGGTGTTGGATGCCCATGGAGATTGCCATCCGGAGGCCATGTAAGAGGGCCTCGTATTCGGCTGCGTTGTTGGAGTCCGTGTACATTATATGGAGTACGTATTGGACTCTGTCCCTGGTTGGGAACGTTAGTACGATGCCAGCCCCCAATCCAGCCAACATTTTGGAGCCGTCGAAATGCATAATCCAATTGGAGTATGCGTCGTACTCTTTAGGGAGTTCGGCTTCAGTCCACTCAGTGACAAAGTCAGCCAAAACTTGCGACTTTATAGCTCGCTGGGGTTTGTAAGTTATGTCGAATGGTAAGAGCTCAATGGCCCATTTTGCAATCTTGCCCGTTGCGTCGCGGTTATTTATAATGTCATTTAGGGGTACTTCGGAGGCCACTGTTATCGAACACTCTTGAAAGTAGTGTCGGAACTTCCGGGATGCCATGAACACCGCATACGCTATCTTTTGATAGTGCGGGTAACAGGACTTGCAGGGGGTTAAAACAGTGGATACGTAGTACACTAGTTTTTGAAGAGGGAATTTATGCCCTTCTGTCTCTCGTTCTACGACGAGCACCGCGCTTACTACTTGATGTGTTGCGGCGATGAATAACAACATAGGTTCGCCCAGATTGGGCGCAGCCAGGACCGGATTCGTTGCCAATATGGCCTTTATTTCTTTGAGTCCGGCAGTGGCAGCATCCGTCCACTCGAAGTGTTCGGTGTGCCTGAGGAGGCGATAGAGGGGCAATGCCTTTTCTCCTAGGCGGGAGATAAAGCGGCTGAGAGCCGCCACGCATCCAGTCAATTTCTGGATCTGTTTATGGTTTTTTGGAATATCCAACTGTGATAGGGCTCGGATCTTGGCCAGATTTGCTTCAATTCCTCTACCGGATACAATGAAGCCCAAGAGCTTTCCGGCTGGTACGCCGAAAACGCATTTTTCCAGATTCAGCTTGATGTCATATGCTCGGAGGTTGTCGAATGTGACCCTCAAGTCGTCTACTAGAGTTTCGACGTGTTTGGTTTTGACGACTACGTCGTCTACGTATGCCTCTACTGTTTTGCAGATCTGGGTAGCTAGACATGTCTGAATCATGCGCTGATATGTTGCGCCGGCGTTTTTAAGTCCGAAGGGCATCGTGTTGAAGCATAATGGTCCATATGGAGTAATGAACGCTGTTGCGGCTTGATCCGCTTCTGCCATCTTGATTTGATGATAGTCGGAGTATGCGTCCAGGAAGCACAATGAATCGTGCCCTGCAGTGGCATCGATGATTTGGTCGATGTGGGGGAGGGGGAAGGGATCCTTTGGGCAGGCTTTATTTAGGTCTTTGAATCGACACATAGGCGCCAGGATCTGTCCTTCTTTGGTACCATGACCAGGTTTGCTAGCCAATCCGGATGTTTGATATCTCTGATGAATCCGGCTTCCAATAGTTTGGCTAGTTCTTCTCCCATTGCCTATCTTTTGGGTTCGGAAAATCGTCGAAGAGCCTGTTTGACTGGCTTGAACCCTTTTAGGATGTTTAGGCTATGCTCTGCCAGCCTGCGAGGGATTCCTGGCATATCTGAAGGATGCCAGGCGAAAATGTCCCAATTTTCCCGAAGGAATTCTTGCAGCGCGACGTCTACATCAGGGTTCAACTGTGCCCCGATGGAGGCCGTCTTTGTCGGGTCCGTTGGGTGGACCTGGAATTTTATAATTTCGTCGGCTGGTTTAAAGGAGGTGAACTTGGATCTCTTATCGAGTATCACGTCGTCTCTGTGCATCGTAGCACGCAGCGCAGTGAGTTCCTCTGCGGCTAGGGCTTCGGATAGTGCCTCCAGGGCTAATGCGGCTGTTTTGTTTTCGGCGCGGAGTGCTATGTCCGGATCACTAACGAGAGTGATTATCTCGCTGGTCCTAGGCATTTTGAGCTTCATGTACCCATAATGGGGTACGGCTTGGAAAGTCGTGAATGCCTCTCGTCCTAATATAGCGTGGTACCCGCTGCTGAGCGGGGCCATTTGGAACGTGATTTCTTCGGACCTGTAATTGTCCGGCGAGCCGAACACCACATCGAGTGTGATTTTTCCGGTGCAGCGTGCTTCCCGGCTAGGGATTATTCCTCTGAAGGTTGTGCTGCTTCGCTCAATGAGGCTCCAGTCTATTTCCATTTTTTGAAGAGTTTCCTCGTAAATGAGGTTCAATCCGCTGCCGCCATCCATGAGTACCTTGGTAAGTCGAAAGCCGTCCACTATTGGACTGAGGAACAATGCGGCTGGTGCTCGGGCTGTTCGGAATTTAGGTTCATCGCTGGCGTTGAAGGTGATGGCCGCGTTGCTCCAAGGATTTGTTGTTGCTACTTGGTAGACTTCGGCAAGGCTGTGGATCGTTCGTTTCCGCATATTGTTTGATGCGAAAGTCTCGAAGATGGTTGATACTGTACCGGTATTGTTGGTGTGGTTTCGCGGGGCTAGAAGCTCCTCCCAACTTTTGGCCACCTGCCGCAATATCCAACATGCACGAAGGCTATGTGTTGGGGTGGCGCCCTTGGTACTGTGAATTGTACAGGGTTTGCTGAGCCATCCCTCCAGTATGGTTCCGTTCCCTTTAAGGGGCTTCTATTTTTTGGTTCTTGTACTTGGTGCCTGAGTGTAATGCACCCTTTTGTTGCAGACTGGGCTATGTTCGGGGTCGGATTATCCCAAAACCTATCTTCGGTTTTCTGGAAACTTTCTATGGCACAGTACTTTCGCACTATGGATGCCAAGTCGGCGAAACGCGTGATTTCACGATGGCTGACGGCGTTCAAGATTCCCCTGTAAGTGCAATTGTTGCAAAAGATCGGGATTGCGTTTTCCTCTCGGCAGTCCTTTATCCGGTCCATGACCAGGAGGAATCTGGCCCAGTAATGATGTACCGTTTCGGCTGGCTCTTGCCGGATTAGAGATAGATCACATATATCTGGACGGGCGGGCCTAACTGAGTCCGGGACCCTGCCCATTCGAGGCTCAAGGGTCGAGAAGTTTCCGAATTTGGAAGCTTGGAAAGTGGAACATTGTCCAACGAGTCCGGTCCGATGCCTAACTTTATGTTTAGTGCTTGATCGGAATCCGCTCCTCCGCGGGAATCCAGCATGGAGGGTTCGGTAGCCCGGACACGACTAGTTTTCAATATGGGAGAAGGATCGTCGCGATGTTCCTCTACCACCGTGACGTGGTGGGTAACCTGGGGAGAGTTAATCTCTCTCAGATCGGTTTTAAGCCCGATCCGATTGTAGTCCGTAGCGACTCCTAGGGCGGCGATCCGATCCAAGAGTTCGTTTACAGACGAGAGCTCTGTTGGATCTAACTGCTCGGCGAATTCCGAGTTGACGTGAAGATTGCTCTCGATGACACGAGAGGTCATCGTTGAAGCGGTGGCCGGACAGGCGGTCATAAGAAAACCTCCTAGCCGGATAGTTTGGCCGGCGGCCAAGGCTCCATCGGCGAAGATGCCGTCCTTGAAGACGGGAAGAGGCATCCTTCCTATCGGTGACGGCACAGAGGAACTCTCAATGAAAGCACCAATGTCGGTGTCAAAACCGGCGGATCTCGGGTAGGGGGTCCCGAACTGTGCGTCTAGGCGGATGGTAACAGGAGACAAGGGACACGATGTTTTACCCAGGTTCGGGCCCTCTTGCTGGAGGTAAAACCCTACGTCCTGCTTGATTGATATTGATATTGTGGATGTTTATAAGAGTGGATCTACCACAAGATCAAGGAGGCTAAACCCTAGAAGCTAGCCTATGGTATGATTATAATGGTTGTTGTGTCCTACGGACTAGAGCCATCCGGTTTATATAGACACCGGAGAGGGCTAGGGTTACATAGAGTCGGTTACAATGGTAGGAGATCTACGTATCCGTATCGCCAAGCTTGCCTTCCATGCCAAGGAAAGTCCCATCCGGACACGGGACGAAGTCTTCAATCTTGTATCTTCATAGTCTTGGAGTCCGGTCGATGATGATGATAGTCCGGCCGGTGATAGTTCGGCCGATGATGGTAGTCCGGCTATCCGGACACCCCCTAATCCGGGACTCCCTCAATAACGTCCAGTTGATGGGCCGAATCTGATATGGGCCATAATTTAGCCCAAAGCCTCTTAAAGGGCTGGACCTGATCTGGGCCGTAATTTGGCCCAGAACTTGGTAGGCTTTTAACGGGTCGGATCTCATATGGGCCATTATTAGGCCCGGAACGTGGTAGGCCATTAATGGACCGGATCAAATATGGGCCGGCATTTGGCCCAAAACATGGCAACCAGTTAATGGGCCGGCCTACTAGGGTCCTCAAAATCTTGTGGACCTACAGCTGGGCCGGCCCATTAATGTTGGCAAAATCTCGTGGGCCTTTAGCTGGGCCGGCCCATTATGATCCGCAAAAATCTTGTGGGCCTTTACCTGGGCCGGCCCATTATGGCCCACAAAAATCTTGTGGGCCTTTACATGGGCTGGCCCATTATGGCCCACAAAATCTTGTGGGCCTTTAGTAGGGCCATCCCATTATGGTTCGCAAAATCTCATGGGCCTTTAGCTGGGCCAGCCCATTATGGTCTGCAAAATCTTGTGGGCCTTTAGTTGGGCCAGCCCATTTAAAGTTTATGGGTCGGTCCACGTGTCAACATATCATAGGCGCATCTCACCCATTGGATGAGTGACACCTGTGCCAACGCAGAGCTGACACGTGTTTCCTCCAGCCAATGATGATTTACACGTGGAAAAACCCCATTCGTCCGGGCTGTTAACGGGTTATCGGATCCAAAACCGGACCTGATAGCTTAATGGTGTTCCATTAAAGTGGATGCCACATGTCGGTCACCCTTGACGAAAGCACTTCTGTGACGCGCGATTTCTCGTCATGGAAGTGGACACTTCCGTGATGATAATTTTGGCAATGTCATGGGACACGTCTACGACAGCACAGGTATGACTATCTTGATTCTGTCATAAAATCATCATGGATGTACATGCATGACAAAAAACATGACCTACTGTGACAAACACGTATCATCACGGAAGTGTATTTTTTTTGTAGTGATTAAGGGGTCTTCGGACGGCCGGACTATGTAGCATGGGCCGAACTATTGGGCCGTGAAGATACAAGACAGAAGACTCTCTCCCGTGAACAGATGGGACTCTCCTTGGCATGGAAGGCAAGCTTGGCGCCCGGATATGAAGATTCCTTTCTCTGTAACCGACTTTGTACAACCCTAGTCCCCTCTGATGTCTATAGAAACCGAAGGGCTTAGTCTGTAGAGGCAATCAAAATCATACAGGCTAGACATCTAGGGTTTTAGCCATTATGATCTCGTGGTAGATGAACTCTAGTAATACTCATATTCATCAAGATCAATCAAGCAGGAAGTAGGGTATTACCTCCGTAGATAGGGCCCGAACCTGGGTAAACATCATGTCCCCCGCCTCCTGTTACCATCAACCTTAGATGCATAGTTCGGGACCCCCTACCCGAGATCCGCCGGTTTTGACACCGACAGCTATCCCAGGCCGGTACAGCGATGACGGCGGCCATGTGGCCGGGCTCTGTTGCGCCGAGCAGCTTCACGCGGCTGGCGCGCTGGTTGGAGATGGGGCCGAACCGGCTCCATGAGTGGCATGTTTCCGCCGCTCGTGCTAGTGCCGAGATGGCGCTCAGGTTCGTGTTGTCGTGGCACCCAGACCTGCAGCTGGACGCTTTGATGGGCCAACAGGCCGGCTCGGAGGAGCAGCTGCATGAGCAGTCCGGGCGGATTGCTTCTCGGGCCAGCTACATCGCCGGGTTCGCCTTCCATGACGAGTTCCACCCGGAGCGGGCGGAAGATGGCGGAGTCGTGCCTAGAGACGACTACGGCCTGCTTCTGCACGACCCAGAGGGCAGCTCCGAGGAGACGGGCGTCTACCGTGATGGGGATGCCGAGGAGGAAGACACCGGCACTTCGGCGGACCAACTCCCAATGAGTTGCATGCATTCCATGTGTCCGTCTGATGTGAACCGCCAGGGGCACCTGCGTAATTGCGTTGTGCTGCCCCTTACCTTATAAATACCCACATCGTGCGGTCATTATCTCTTATTCCACATCTTCGACATTGTCCTCACACTGGTCACGGACCTCGTCTTCTCCACCGCCGTCGTAGGTGTCTTCCGCCACCAGGTTAGGGCGCGGGAGATAGGACTGCTCGGCTTCCTTCTCTGCCTCGTCTAGCAGTTCGTTAGTGGAAATTAAATCTTTACTTTTTACTGTCTTTTTGGTCCATCAAATCCATCCACTTCAACCAAAAGTGGTTTCTTCACTTCCAAATCTGGATATGTCTCTTTCTACATCTCATATCATGCAAGGGTATTCACTTATGCTTCATAACTAGTTAGATTCCTCACTTGTACTTATTCATGGATTCATACAAATCTCGAACCAACTCACTTCAAATAAGTGAATGTCTTCGCACTATGAGGTCAATGTCTTCAAACTGATTTAGCTTCAAAATATTCTGAGAATGCACGTGACCTCTTCCCCTTCCCTCGCATCTCTAATGCTATCACGGGTACATGTTTGTGGGAGAATCCCTTGGTTCTCATAGTCTGCATTCATTTGCAGAGTTCTTACAGCATCATATTCACTCCCCTGAAGCCAATTCTTGCCTGACAAGTAAACGGAAGCCTTTCACCGTTCTGAAGCCAATTTTTCTGAATATCATGGCCACTGAGAAATCAGCATGGAAGGGTGGCAGGCAGCGCCATGGCAATATTGCTCTAGATCTGCCTCCGGATCTGCATGAATTGTACAAGACTGATCCTGAGGAGAACTACAATCAGCGCAGGACCCAAATCCAATGGATTCGAATATATTGGGCAGAACAGTGGTTCAGGTATAACTTCGTCACCGCTGAATATGCTGAGAAGAACGACATCAAGTGCCTGTGGGGTGATATTCTGTATAAGAATCTGCAACCCAAGTCAAAGCCTAAAGCCATTGCCCAAGGCTTCTATCCATGCATGGTCCGAGGACCGAAGCCTGAGAATGCCGACCCATCATCCATGTTTTGGTGTCGTGATGACAACCTCTTCAAGCGCAATTATTAGTTTGCAAAAGAGTCAGCTGCAAAGAACAAGAAGGATCTTGGACTCAACTTCAACCCTGGTCCGTCTGCTCCAAGATAGGATGGCACTTGCGATGCCAAACCCAATGTCATCAGACCTTTCACCAGCTTCGATTGGCTCCTCTCCCACATTGCTGCTCAGAGGTCCACGGTGGATCAGGCTACAGATGACGCAGACTCCGAAGATGCTCCTGCACCACCGAAGCAGAAGAAAAAGAAGACAAAAGCTTTGAAGCCCTATGCCACACCAAAAGCTTCGTCTATGAAGCCATTGAAGACTGCACCTCCTGAACCCAGTGTGCAGTCTGAAGATTCGTCTCGTGTCACCAAGAGGACCAAGAAGACCAAGCAGCCCAAGAATATTTCTCGGCATGAGCTGACTCTTGCTACTGTTTTGTGCAACAAGGAAGACACCATTGATCTGTCCAGCGATGAAGATCTTGGTGATGAAGCTCTTGAGATGCTGATCAAGAGCAAGCAAGAGGCGGACATCTTCAACGATCTGCCGCTCTTTGATGTTAACATACTGAACAACTTCATCGATGAATGGTTTGATGACCAGAGCATCAGTATTGATAACCTTCAGCTGCCAGCGGACATCAGTGTCACATTTCACGGAGCCATTGCTAATGAATTGGCCTTGGCTCAGAAAATCGTCGAGCGCAAGAACAAGATAGATCATGAGAAGGCGCATTTCAAGAAGAACCTGGCCAAGCTCAGTGTGGATGATGTTCAAATATTCAAGAAGATGTTGCATGACCTTCAGGAAGAATTCCACAAGAAGCGTGAAGAAGCCAAAGGCTCATACGAGCGAATGGAGTATTATGCGCAGAAATGTTTCCAAGCCCACAATGAAGCTGAAAAGAGAAAGGCTCTTGGGCATCCTAGCATCGACCCCAGGATGGCTGCCAAGAAAAAGAAGAAGTCTGTTGCGGCCCAATCCAAAGCACCAAGGCAGGAAGAACCTCGCATTATCTTCCCTGCCAGCATGACTAGCTCGAAGCCAAAGATCCCCTCAGCAGCTTTAGATATGAAGAAAACAAGGGCCGTTGAAGCCGAAGCCAGGAAGCGGAAGCATAAAGACACTTTTGATGGTGCTCCCTCCAAGAAGAAATTGAAGACCAAGGCTTCAAAGTCTTCAAAGAAAGAGCGTGCTGAAGCCCCAGAGCCCCTCAATGTTGAAACCATTTCGGTTGCTCTCCCTGCCACCAACAACCAAGATCGTCGCCTAGTGATCCATGAGCCTGCTTACACAGAGGCTCCAGGAAGTGAAGAAGTTCCAGTTGTTGACCCCATCGCAACTGACGAGATTGGTCACCAAGACAATGTGGATGATGATGTAATCCTTCCTCAGCTCCAGTTCCAGTCAGTATTGTCACCTACTCTCACGAGCAGTGAACTCATTAGCATTGGTCGTCCACTGACACCAATTGCTCAAGATGACTCATGGGCGGAGCGCCAACAGCAAGAAACCCCTCTGCAAGATGAGACACCAAGAACACCACCGCCTCAAGTCACCACTTCGATGCTTTATGATGACAACTACATGGTACAGACCACTCCCTCACCAAAGGCGTCGCCAGCGTTTCGCAGGCTTCGCAAAGGCCCCAGGCCACAGGTCACCATGACGAGCATTCCAGAAGGGGAAGTGCACCAAAGCTCAGTCACACATCAAGTATTTCTTGAAGCCAACCCTACTGTGGTTGCCTCTGAGTCTGAAGCCAAAGTTGCTGAAGACATTCCGGCTGCATCAACCGATGAAGACAAAGAAGAAGAAAGAGAAGCCACACCCTCTTTTAGTGATCAAGTCATTCTTGAGGAGAATGTGATTGTGTCCGTCCCTCCAGTCCTTGAACAGATGGAGGTTCAAAACTCTAAGGGTGCCACCAATAACGGCACTGAAGCCAATGACACTGTCATGGCTTAAGACAATGTGGAGCCTGAAGCTAATGTGAATGTTGAAGCCACTGTGACATCTATCATATCGGATGGTGTCGTTCCTTCTCCAAAGCCACATACCATGGAACGCGCATTCAATCGCAAAGGTGACCTTGTCACAGCCAGATGGCCTGTTATGGTTCCGCCCACTGCTCCTGGGCCACAATATGATTATCATGTCGAGCAAAGGCCTCAAGTTCAGAGGCCTAAGCCTAGGCCACCAAGGCTTCCAAGGGCTGCAACTACACAGGGTTCTTTCAGCGTGCACAACTTTAGAGAGCACAATGCTATCTTTGACAACGCCAAGAACCCTTACACGAAGCCAAAGATCTCCTCAGACAGATTTTGGAGTTATCAGTAGCGAAGCTATTACTCGTGCATCCTCCACAACCAAGACCGGATTTATCCACACAAGCGTCTGGACTGCGATGCTATGGTTGGGATGCCATGTCTTGAGGAAGCCCTTGACTGCTTCAGGGATGTTGTTCTTCTGCCCTTTGTGACTAACAAGGAGCATTGGAATGAAGAGTTCTATGCCACACTCCATATTTGAGGCTACAACAGGGATCTGAAGACTTGGATCCTTGAGTGGATTACAAGTAATGTACATCATGAAGCTAAACCTCAAGACATCATCGACCTTACTTCCCTGCCCACTCCAGGTGAGTTATATGAACCTGGTTGTCAGCTTCATAGGAATGAGCTGCAGAGCATTTTTCAGAAGCCTGAGCCAAATATGAACCAGATGCTTAGCATGATGAAGCCATTGCCTCAAGACAATGAATACCCAAAGGAGTTCTTTGTGAAGGACCTCAAGTACTTGCCATGCACAGTGTACCATATTATGAGGCATACTCTATGACCCATCAAGGGACATTCTTCTGAAGCTAAAGTTGAAGGCGCCATGAAGACTTTGGTATTCTATATCATCAATCGCATCAGGTTCAACACCCAGGATTTCTTCATCAGACAACTTGTTGTTTCTGGGATTGATCTGTTTGGCCTGGAGTTCTATGCTCCATGGGTGATGCGCCTGATCAGGCTTCATTCTACCATTGACTATCAGCCCTCAACAAGCAACCATATTGTTTTTCTGCCTGAGGTTGATCTATCCATTGAAGCCATCTACCCTGAGCCTGCAAAGAAGCCACTCCACCTTCAAAATGCTGAATTTCAAAGCTTCACGCGGCCAATTGAAGGAATTCTTGTGCCCAATGCTGCCACTCCTGTATATCCTTTGTCTGGCAACATACGCTTTCCTCACCGAGCCAACACCAAAGCCACTTCAAGTACAATTTCCCAACAGCCTCAGAAGCATTATCATGTACTCAATGACTGAGAGCTTCTAGTGGCACTACATCAGAAGCAGGATAAGTGAGGGAGTCCTGGATTAGGGGGTGTCCGGATAGCCGAACTATCATCATCGGCCGGACTCCAAGACTATGAAGATACATGATTGAAGACTTTGTCCCGTGTCCGGATGGGACTTTCCTTGGCGTGGAAGGCAAACTTGGTGATACGAATATGTAGATCTCCTACCATTGTAACCGACTCTATGTAACCCTAGCCCTCTCCGGTGTCTATATAAACCGGATGGCTTTAGTCCGTAGGACGAACAACAATCATACTATAGGCTAGCTTCTAGGGTTTAGCCTCCTTGATCTCGTGGTAGGTCTACTCTTGTAATACCCACATCATCAATATCAATCAAGCAGGACGTAGGGTTTTACCTCCATCAAGAGGGCCCGAACCTGGGTAAAACATCGTGTCCCTTGTCTCTTGTTACCATCCGCCTAGACGCACAGTTCGGGACCCCCTACCCGAGATCCGCCGATTTTGACACCGACATTGGTGCTTTCATTGAGAGTTCCTCTGTGCCATCGCAATCAGGAGGTATGCCTTTTCCCGTCTTTAAAGACGGCGCCGTCGTCAAGGGAGCTTTGGCCCCCGGCCAAACTATCCGGCTAGGCGGTTTTCTTATGACCGCCTGTTCGACCGCCGCTCCAACAATGACCTCTCAAGTCATCAAAAGCGATCTTCATGTCAACTCGGAATTCTCCGAGCAGCTAGATCCGATGGAGCTCTCCTCCGTAAATGAGGTCTTGGATTGCATCGCCGCCCTGGGAGTCGCCACGGACTACGATCAGATTGGGCTTAAAACCGATCTAAGAGAAATTAATTCTCCCCAGGCTACCCACCATGTTGTCGTGGTAGAGGAACAACGCGGCGACTCTTCCTCTATGTTAAAGACCAGTTATGTCTGGATTCCTGATCCCTTCATGCCGGATTCCCGCGGAGGGACGGACGTCAATCAAGTATTGAACCTAAAGTCAGGCATCGGACCAGATTTGTTGGATAACATCCAGCAATCCAAGCTTCCAAATCCGGATACTTCTCGGCCTTTGAGCCTTAGATCGGCGGGGTTCCGAATTTAATTCTGCCCGCCCACCCAAACATAAGCGATCTATCTCAAATACGGCAAGAGCCCGATGAAACAGTACATCACTACTGGGCCAGATTCCTCCTGGTCATGGACAGGATAAAAGACTGCCGTGAGGAAAGCGCAATCTCAATTTTTTGCAACAATTGCACGGACAAGGGAATCATGAACGCCATAAGTCATCGCGAAGTTACACGCTTCGCCGATCTGGCGACCATAGTACAAAAATACTGTGCGATGGAGAGTGCCTGGAAAACCGAAACCAGGTTTTGGGACAATCCGGCCCTGAATACAACCCTAGTTCGAAATAAAAGGGTGCGTCATACTCAAGCACCTAGGTTAAAAACCAAAAAGCAAAAAACCCCTAAAGGGCACGGAACCGTACTGGAGGGATGGCTCAACGGACCCTATAAAATCCACAGTACGGAGGGCGCCACTCCAACACATAGCCTTCGAGCATGTTGGATACTACGGCAGGTGGCCAAAAGTGGCGAAGGCTTTCTAGCCCCGGGCAACCAGCCCAACAGTACCAGTATGGTATTAACAGTCTTCGAGACTTTCGCATCAAATAACATGCGGAAATGAACAATCCACAGCCTCGCCGAAGTCTACCAAGTAGCAACAACAAACCCATGGAGTGACACGGCTATCACCTTCAATGCCAGCGACGAACCTAAATTCCGAACAGCTCGAGCACCAGCCGCATTGGTCCTCAGTCCGATAGTGGACGGCTTTCATCTTACCAAGGTACTCATGGATGGCGGCAGCGGATTAAACCTCATCTACGAGGAAACCCTCCAAAAAATGGAAATTGACTGGAGCCGCATTGAGCAAAGCAGCACAACCTTCAGAGGAATAATCCCTAGTCGAGAAGTATGCTGCACAGGAAAAATCACACTAGACGTAGTGTTCGGCTCGCCGGACAATTACAGGTCCGAAGAGGTCACGTTCCAAGTGGCCCCATTCGGCAGCGGATATCACGCCTTGTTAGGGCGAGAGGCATTCACAATCTTCCAAGCTATACCCCATTACGGGTACATGAAGCTCAAAATGCCCTGGCCCAATGGAATAATCACTCTTGTCAGTAATCCAGATATAGCACTCCGCGCTGAAAATAACATAGCCGCACTGGCCCTAGAGGCATTATCTGAAGCCCTAGCGGCAGAGGAACTCACTGCGCTGCGCTCCACGGTGGATAGAGATGATGTGATACTCGATAAGAGGTCTAAGCCCACCTCTTTTAAACCAACAGACGAAATAGTCAAAATCCAGGTCCATCCAACGGACCCTACAAAGACGGCCTCCATTGGGGCACAATTAAATCCTAATGTAGAAGCCGCACTACGAGAATTCCTTCGGGAAAATTGGGACATTTTTGCCTGGCACCCTTCAGACATGCCAGGAATCCCACGCAGGCTGGCAGAACACAGCCTAAATATCCTAAAAGGATTCAAGCCAGTCAAACAGGCTCTTCGGCGATTTTCCAAACCCAAAAGACAGGCAATGGGAGAGGAGCCAGCCAAACTCTTAGAAGCCGGATTCATCAGAGATATAAAACATCCATACTGGCTAGCCAACCTAGTAATGGTACCAAAAAAGGACAAATCCTGGCGCCTTTGTGTCGATTTCAAAGACCTTAACAAGGCCTGTCCAAAGGACCCTTTCCCTCTCCCTCGCATCGACCAAATCATCGACGCTACCGCAGGGCACGACTCATTGTGCTTCCTCGATGCATACTCCGGATACCATCAAATCAAGATGGCAGAAAAAGACCAGGCCGCAACGGCATTCATTACTCCGTACGGACCATTCTGCTTCAACACAATGCACTTCGGACTCAAAAACGGCGACGCAACATATCAGCGCATGATTCAGACATGTCTGGCCACCCAGATAGGAAAAACAGTGGAGGCGTACGTAGACGATGTGGTCGTTTAGACCAAACACGTCGAAACTCTAATAGACGAGTTGAGGCTTACATTCGATAACCTCTGAGCATACGACATTAAGCTCAACCCGGAAAAATGTGTTTTCGGCGTACCAGCCGGAAAGCTCTTGGGCTTCATTGTATCCGGCAGAGGAATTGAAGCAAACCCATCCAAGATCCGGGCTCTGTCACAATTGGATATCGCAAAAGACCTCAAACAAATACAAAAATTGACGGGATGCGTGGCAGCCCTAAGCCGCTTCATCTCCCGTTTGGGAGAAAAAGCGCTGCCCCTCTATCGCCTCCTCCGGCGCACCGAACACTTTGAATGGACGGATGCTGCCACGGCCGGACTCGAAGAAATTAAGGCCATATTGGAAACAAATCCGGTCCTGGCCGCGCCCAACTTGGGCGAACCTATGTTATTATATATCACGGCAACACATCAAGTTGTCAGCGCCGTACTCGTCGTCGAACAAGAAACAAAAGGGCAAAAATTCCCTCTTCAAAAACCAGTGTACTATGTATCCACTGTCTTAACTCCATGCAAGTCCCGGTACCCACATTATCAAAAGATAGCGTATGCGGTGTTCATGGCATCCCGGAAGCTGCGACACTACTTTCAAGAGTGTTCCATAACGGTGGCCTCCGAAGTACCTCTCGACGATATTATAAATAATCGCGACGCGACGGGCAGGATTGCAAAATGGGCCATTGAGCTCTTACCATTTGACATAACCTACAAACCACAGCGAGCTATAAAGTCGCAAGTTTTGGCTGACTTCATCGCCGAATGGACCGAAGCCGAACTCCCTAAAGAGTATGGCGCATACTCCAATTGGATCATGCATTTCGACGGCTCCAAAATGTTGGCTGGCTTGGGGGCTGGCGTTGTCTTGACGTCCCCAACCGGAGACACGGTCCAATACGTACTTCAAATAATGTACACGGACTCCAACAATGCAGCCGAATACGAGGCCCTTCTACATGGCCTCCGGATGGCAATCTCCATGGGTATTCAACGCCTAGAGGTGCACGGGGATTTAAACATCGCAATATCCCAAGTAAATGGAGACTTTGACACCAAGCATCCAAAAATGGCAGCCTACCGTAATGCCGTCCTAAAAATGTCAGCCCGGTTCGAAGGACTCGAATTCCACCATGTAGCCCGGGATAATAACCAGGTAGCAGATGTGTTGGCACGCATCGGCGCAAAACGCGACGCCGTCCCTCCAAACATCTTCCTGGAATGGCTCTTTAAGCCATCCGTATTATGGGAAGAGGAGTCCGGAAATAACAACCCGGAACCAACTGCACCACCCAACACAGAACATTTTGACACAATCGGTGGCTCAGCCAATGAAATAACACCTTCAGCCCACGAAATAATGGCAGTAATTGCCCCGTGGACGGAGCCATTCCTAGCCTACTTAATTAGGCAGGAACTTCCCGAAGACCAAAATGAGGCCTGCTGCATAGTTCGGCGATCTAAAGCCTACAAGGTCCATGAGGGAGAACTTTATAAGAAAAGCACAACCGGAGTCCTTCAAAGGTGTATCTCTGAAGAGGAAGGGCGAAATCTCCTGGCTGAAATTCACGCCGGACTCGGCGGGCACCACGCTGCAGCCCGGGCCCTTGTAGGCAAGGCCTTCCGTACAGGATTTTATTGGCCGACAGCCCGGGCAGATGCTCAGGACTTAGTCCAACGATGCGTTGGTTGCCAGCTCTTTGCTAATCAAAGCCACATGCCACCCACCGCCCTCAAAACTATACCCATCACTTGTCCGTTTGCGGTCTGGGGGATTGACATGGTTGGACCCCTTAAAGGGGGAACCCACAAGCACAAATACTTATTGGTCATGGTGGACAAATTCACCAAATGGATAGAGGCCAAGCCAGTTAAAACGGCAGAATCCAGACCTGTGATAGACTTCATATCCGGGGTAGTACACCGTTTTGGCGTCCCCCACAGCATCATCACTGATAACGGCACGAATTTCATGGCCGGCGAGGTTAAACTCTGGTGCAAAAACATGGGCATCAAGCTCGACTATGCTTCAATCTACCACCCTCAAACTAACGGTCAAGTGGAACGAGCAAATGGTCTAATCATGAGCGGAATTAAACCCGGATTAGTGCGGTCCCTCACGGAATCTAACACGCACTGGGTAGAGGAGCTCGACTCCGTACTCTGGGGGCTGCGGACCACGCCAAACCGCACTACCGGATTCACACCATTTTTTATGGTATACGGCGCCGAGGCAGTTTTGCCCTGCGATATAATTCACGACTCACCTCGTGTGCGCATGTACGAAGAAAGAGAAACCGAGTTGGATCGTCAGGATAGTTTGGACGCCTTAGAGGAGGAGCGCGACGTGGCAAAATCCCGTTCCGCATTCTATCAACAGCAGGCTCGAAGATATCAAAGCAGAGAAGTACGGGCCAAAACTTACAATGTTGGCGAGCTAGTCCTACGCCTGCCGGACAAGAAAAAGGACAAACTTAAGACCAAGTGGGAAGGTCCCTTCATCATCGACCAAGTCCTTACCGGCGGTGCATACCGTCTACGCAGCGCATCTAACAACCAACTCGAGCCAAACCCATGGAACGCAGCCCGTCTTCGAAGATTCTACGCCTAGCGCCAAACTCAGAGTTCGTCTCCTTCCTCCGTCCACCTTTCATATTTTTTCGCTGTCTTTGTTTTCCCTCCTTTTTCCTCCCTCTTTTAGTACAAGCCTCTTGAGGGCTGATCTGCGCTTTGTTCGCACTCACTCGATGTGCTACTCGCACTCGTTATACCTGGGGGCTTCTTTAACAGAAGCTTATTTATATGGGCTTCATGCCCAACACATGTGTCATACTTCCGCATGTACCTTTTACTCACCATTATATGCATCGATATGACTTAAGTTTTGGCCAAGCCGGGTTGCCTGGCTCCTGTGCTTACCCCTACGTTCCCATTTGTTCGGCTAGGAGGTAAAGAGAGCACCTCTGCGATTGTTACTGCCGGGTCAGCCGGATGTGTACCTCAGACTGGGTGAAGCCGAAGGCAAGCGTTCTTAAGGGAATATTCGGTCGGTGACCTGAAAGATGATTTATTACTTATTTATTTATCTGCCCCCAGATGCTTTTTCTGCTCTTTTCGCAGTCCGGTCATGCACTTTAGGGCATGCCTCCCAGGGAAAGGAACCCCTAAAGGAACTATTCTCCCTGGAAGATGTTTCTTACTAACCATGTAATATAACATAGCTAGTTGGGCACTTGTCTGATAAAGCACTCATGACCCCTACGCCTTGTCTCCATGCATGCCCCGGTTTTTTTTATAACCGTAAGGGTATTCGGACACACTTCAGACTGTTGGGTCCCGAGGTTGAAGCGAAAAGGTCCGCAAAGACAAACGATCTACAATCCGGCTAGAAGGCATTTTACATGTCACTTTAAATTACATCGTCAAACTGACTGATTGTACTCCTCTTCAATCCCATCTAACAGGCTGTCTAATTTACAGTCATGTTGGGAATATTTCGCGGCCAACTCTACTTGGTCGTACATCAGGCTCACAGGGATCTCCTTCCCATCAGGCCCCGCAGGTCCGACCTCGGCCATGTGGTTTGGATCAGCCTTCGGGTACCGCGTCTTCACCATGGCCCAGGCCTCCCTGGCGCCTTGACGGCAGGCTGATATCTTCCATAGACGGAGACGCCGCCGTACTCCCTGAAGCTTCTTAGCAAGCCCTCCAAGACCCTTGGGTAGAGAGACGGAAGGCCATAAGGCCTGAACGACGCCGCTCATCGCCTGCCGAACACGTTCGTGCAGTTGCAGCAGCTCGGGGAGAGGGTCTCCCGTGGAACCAGGCATCTCCTCCGCCGGACGACCTGTGAGCACACCTACAGACACATTTCTGTCAATCGACTTCCTCGCCGAACTCTTCTTTTCAAAAGAGTTTGCTCAAGCACTTACTATAAATGCTGTGACGAAGCCGCTGATTCTCCTTTACGGAGTTAGACAGCTGGACCCGAACATCTTTTAGTTCTTCACCCAGCTGGGTGTTGGCATCTTGGAGTTTGTTCCTCTCCTGCTGCACCCTCATAAGCACCTTCTCGCCGGCCTTCAGCTGGCGCAGCAGATGTTGCTTATCCGGATCTAGTCCGACACCCTCTGCAATATTATTGTCAAACTATACACACGCCGCACTTCATAAACTATTTCTCTTTTTGAAATATGAATTACCAGAGGGGGTCTCTGTGGCTCCCCCGGCAGCGGCTAGTGCGGCCTCAAGTTGGGCATTGCATTCTTGAAGCTCCTAGGACAGGTGGGTATTCTTCTCTGTTAGATCCTGCATAACAAATGATCCTTAAATCAGTTAGTTTAACTATTTTAAGTCTCGGGGGCTACTGGCATATATAACTATTGAAATTCCTCACTCGTATGTCTTTTACATACTGCTCCGTGGCTCTGGTTAAACCATCTTGAGCAGCACGGAGGTGCGCGTCTCCCGCATTAAAGGCATTCAACGCCTCTGGGGAGAAACACGCATCACGAAGAACTGTCCGACGGCGCCTGTGATTCATGGCGCTCTCCACCTCAGACCTGGTGGCGGACAACCTGTCGGCATCCTCCATTGGAGGAGCATCCGGCTCGCGCCTTGCGCACGCCTCCCTCTCCGGACCAGGCGTTGGAGCTTGGCTGGCGGAGGCTTGGTTGGCAACCTCTCTGGACTCAGTCCGGCGAGCGCTCTTTCTCTTGGAAGAATCACGAGCATTAATATACCTCCCAGGAGTCTTTCCCTTAAAGGACAATGGTGCGCCATACCTTTGCGGCGACGTTTCGATTCGCGCCGCACTCCTCTTCCGCCTGCTGGGCCGCACTGACCTTGGTTGGTCGGTCTTCGCAGGCTCGGCTTCCCGCCGTAAAGGAACCTCCTGTGAAGCACCGTTGGTATACGATGGTCAGAAATAAGCATTAAACAGGTAACGGTGTCAGGACTTCGGTCGTACTCACCTGGGAAGTCGGGGATAAACCGGGGTAGTCGGCCGTAATGGCGACTAGAGCATTGTCTATGCTGAGCTGGCGGAACACCCCGTCAATCAGTTCCACCATTATGTCCGGATCCTCTCCGGCGGCCGGATCAAGGGATCTTCCCAGATCCTTGGGTTGTGGAGTCGGGCTTTCTATGCCCTCCACATCCCGGCGCAGTTCCTGCGTCGAAATCATAAAGTAAGACACTTATCTTTGAAAGCACGGATCAGATATATAAACGTCCGCTTACCCAGCTCCGAGGGTTATTCATGGAGAATCCATTCAATGGACTCATGCGGAGGAAGTCCTCCTTCTCCCCCTTGTACAAGCCGGACAGGATCTTCACCAGATCGGCGGCCGATCCCGGCCCCTTGCGGCCATGACGGGTGGCGTCATTCTCGCCGTTGAAATCCCACATGGGGTGGCCCCTATATTGGAGTGGCTACATCCCTTGCATAATGCATATGGCCATGACTCCAATCATGGTTAATCCGGAATGGGCCAGTAACCGTATCCGGCCCATCAGATAGTGGACGCTCCTATAATCTTCCCGTTTAGGGCTCCGCGGGCGCCAACTCAGGCGTTTCTTCAGAGGAGCGCTGCTAAACTCCGGGAGGCCGATCCGAACTGGATCCGGCAGCGGGGTGTGACGCCCCCGATTCAATCGTACACTAATCATGCACGCAAACGTGTACGATCAAGATCAGGGACTCACGGGAAGATATCACAACACAACTCTAAAAACATAAATAAGTCATACAAGCATCATAATACAAGCCAGGGGCCTCGAGGGCTCGAATACAAGTGCTCGATCATAGACGAGTCAGCGGAAGCAACAATATCTGAGTACAGACATAAGTTAAACAAGTTTGCCTTAAGAAGGCTAGCACCAACTGGGATACAGATCGAAAGAGGCGCAAGCCTCCTGCCTGTGATCCTCCTAACTACTCCTGGACGTCGTCAGCGGCCTGCACGTAGTAGTAGGCACCTCCAGGGTAGTAGTCGTCATCGACGGTGGCGTCTGGCTCCAGGGCTCCAGCATCTGGTTGCGACAACCAGGAAGAAAGGAAAAGGGGAAAAGGGGGTGAGAAAGCAACCGTGAGTACTCATCCAAAGTACTCGCAAGCAAGGAACTACACTACATATGCATGGGTATATGTGTAAGGAGGCCATATCAGTGGACTGAACTGCAGAATGCCAGAATATGAGGGGGATAGCTAGTCCTATCAAAGACTACGCTTCTGGCAGCCTCCGTCTTGCAGCATGTAGAAGAGAGTAGACTAAAGTCCTCCAAGTAGCATCTCCAAGTAGCATCTCCAGGTAGCATCTCCAAGTAGCATAATCCTACCCGGCGATCCTCCCCTCGTCGCCCTGTGGAAAAGCAATCACCGGGTTGTCTGTGGAACTTGGAAGGGTGTGTTTTATTAAGTATCCGGTTCTAGTTGTCATAAGGTCAAGGTACAACTCCAAGTCGTCCTGTTACCGAAGATCATGGCTATTCGAATAGATTAACTTCCCTGCAGGGGTGCACCATCTTACCCAGCACGCTTGATCCCATTTGGCCGGACACACTTTCCTGGGTCATGCCCGGCCGCGGAAGATCAACACGTCGCAGCCCCACCTAGGCTCAACAGAGAGGCCAACACGCCAGTCTAAACCTAAGCGCACAGGGGTCTGGGCCTATCGCCCATAGCACACCTGCACGTTGCGTACGCGGCCGAAAGCAGACCTAGCCTAGTGGCGTTCTAGTCCAATTCGGTGCACGCCGCTCCGTCGCTGACGTCTGAAGTGCTTCGGCTGATACCACGACGTCGGGATACCCATAACTACTCCCGCGTAGATGGTTAGTGCGTATAAGCTCGTAGCCAACTCAGATCAAATACCAAGATCTCTTTAAGCGTGTTAAGTATCCGCGAACGCCGAACAGGGCCAGGCCCACCTGTCTCCTAGGTGGTCTCAACCTGCCCTGTCGCTCCGCCACAAAGTAACAGTCGAGGGCCGTCGGGAACCCAGGCCCACCTCTACCGGGATGGAGCCACCTGCCCCTTCAGCCCCCACCTCCGAACAGTATCACAGGTAATGTAACAGTGTAAAGTATATAGTATATGCCCGTGATCACCTCCCGAAGTGATCACAGCCCAGTAGTATAGCATGGCAGACGGACAAGAGTGTAGGGCCACTGATGGAACACTAGCATCCTATACTAAGCATTTAGGATTGCGGGTAAGGTATCAACAGTAGTAACAAGGACAGGCTATGCATCAGGATAGGTATAACGGAAAGCAGTAACATGATACACTACTCTAATGCAAGCAGTATAGAAAAGAATAGGCGATATCTGGTGATCAAGGGGGGGCTTGCCTGGTTTGCTCTGGCAAGAGAGAGGGGTCGTCAACTCCGTAGTCGAACTGGGGCATCAGCATCGTCATGGGGTCTACCAAAGAGAAGAGGGGGGAGAAACAGTAAATACATAGCAAGCAAGTGCATAACAGGATAACAGGCAGAGCTAGACGTGTTCTAACGCGGTATGAGGTGATACCGGTGAAGGGGAAACATCCGGGAAATATCCCCGGTGTTTCGTGTTTCGGACGGATGAACCAGAGGGGGAAAGTTGCGAGTTTGATATGTTAGGGTGCGTGGCGGCATGAACGGGTTGCGTATCCGGGTTCGTCTCGTCGTTCTGAGCAACTTTCATGTTGAAATTATTTTATTCCGAGTTACGGATTAAAAGATATGATTTACTAAAGATTTTATTAATTTCTGGAATTTAATTAATTAATTAATTAATTCGAAAAAAAATGGATTTATGACGTCAGCATGATGTCATACTGACGTCAGCAGTCAGCAGGGTTGACTTGGTCAACCTGACATGTGGGTCCCGTTCGTCAGTGACTGTTAACTAATTACCCTAGTTTAGTTTAATTAATAGTAGTTAATTAGGTTAATTAGCCATTAGGTTAATTAATCAGGATTAATTAAATTAATTATTTGCTTAATTAATTTATTAACTAATTAATTAATTTCATTCATTTTTATTTTTATTAATTATATTTATTTAACTTAACGTTCTGGGGGGGTGGGGTCCCCATGTCAGTGGCAGGGGCCGGCCCAGTCAGCCTGGCTGACCGAGTCAACAGACCGGCCGGGCCCCTAGGGCCCACGGGTCAGTGACCCAGGGGTGGCCCCGGGTCGGCCACGTCGGCGGCCGGCGTTGGGGAACTCCGGGGAGCGTTCCCGCAGCGGAGGGGCGCCGGACCTCGCCGGAATTCGTCGTCCGGCGGCCAAAAGGGGCGCGGGCGGGTGCGTTCGAACGGGGGTGACGACGACGCGCCCAACGGTGGCAGTGGCACGGCCGGACTCAGCCGGAAACGGCGCCGGCGAGCGGCGGAGGCGGCGGGCTGGTTCGGGCGCGAGACGACCCGGCGACTACGGGCATAACGGGAAGGCCAGGGGGGTGCGCGATGCGCTGAGCACGAGGGGCTCGGCCCCGTGACCATTTGGTCACCGGAAGGGCGCCGGCGACGAGGTCCGCGATGGGGGGGCGCTCGGGTGCGGAGGGGAAGAGGGGATCGATCCCAGGGGGATCGGGGAGCGAAGGGGGGGAAGAGCTCACGGTGGGGGGCGTAGGGTCTTGGGAAAGCGGGCTCGGGGTGGTCGGGGGCGACCGGCGAGGAGGAGGGCGGTGAGGCGCCTCGACGGCGACGGGGCGGTGGCGTGCGGCGTGGTGGTCGTCGGGGGCGGCTCCGAGGCGACGAGGGAGTGGCGGGCGCCCTGCGCGGCCGGTCGAGGAGGAGGGGAGGAGGTGAGGACGGGGCGATGTGTCGCCGGCGTCGGGGGTCGACGGGATCAGGCGGATCCCGATCCAGTCGGCGCGGGAGGGAGGAGAAGGGGATCGGGGGAGGTGTCGGTGGGGTTACGGGTTAGGGTTCGGTGGTGGGGAGGCCTAAGCAGGCCAGAGGCGTGGGCCGGCCTGGCTGGGCCATGGCCCAGTTGGGCCAAGGGTCCAGTGGGGGGAGGGGTGTATTTATCTCCCCCCATTTCATTTATTTTTGGATTTTGTTTTTATTTCTTTTTCTTTTCTGTTTTAATTTTACATTTTAAATACACTAGTTTTATCAAATACATTAGTTGCACCTAAATTAGTGTTAACCAATATGCCACCACCACAATCAACTTGGCACCTAAAATAAATTAGTTTGTAATTGTTTATTATTTAAAAGCATTTAAATAATTGTTCTCGCTGCGTTTTATACATTTTATAGTATTTAAACAATTTTTTTAAAGTGTGGTCTCTTCACCAAAATTACCTTTGCTTTATTTGGCATAACTCAAACATTTTAATTTTAAAGTTTGGAAACTTTTACTGTTTGATTTGATTTTGAATTTGAATTTGAATCAGTTCTGAACTAACGCGAGATTATCGACAATAATCGAGGTGACGTGGCATAATTACCCGAGAGTTGTTGTAGCTTGATTACTCGGGCATCACAATTCTCCTCCACTACAAGAAATCTCGTCCCGAGATTTAAGAGGGGAGTAAGGGGGAAAGTTGTGGTTAAGAAATTCTAGCGAGGGTTCTCGGTCTTCGTTACTCTTCTCGAAGAGGTTGATCCAATACATTGATGTCTTAATTTCTCTGCTTCAGGTCATCATGATGAAGTTTGACGTCCTTCCTTCAGGATCTTCACCGTACTTACGAAAGGGTGAGAAGGGAGAACCCTATAAGGACGGATTCTAACAAGATCGAGCATCAGACGGTTAACCCAGGGGAAGGAGCATAAGTAACTCTCGAATTGAAACTTAAGAAGATGTCGAGAGCAAAGTAAGAAGGTACCATGAGAAGTTTCAAACCGATAGGCAAGCGTTCAATGCCTATCAGAAGGTGAAGGGGTTCAGAGCAACGAGAATAAGTATTGCGTCTGATACCCGAATAGATCACTTGGCAAGGGGCCCGTAAGTTACATAAGAAGTCAAGCGCGAGGAATAACTTTGGAAATTGGGGGTGTACAGGAGAGTCAGGTTTCGATCCTGTGGAACTGTGGGTTATGGGCCCACCATGTGGTTTTTTTTGGAGTAGTGACATCTTGCACGGTCATGATAGCAGGGCATGTCAGGGAGTACCATGTCAGCTATGTCAGCAACAACGTTGGTACCAAGGGCGAGGGACGAAGAGAACCATTTTCCCGCTCGTTGAACGAGGCAGACCAATAGGCAAGGTTCCCGTTCATCGGTGTATTTCGGAAATGTCATCAACAATAGTAATAGGGTTTTGCTGACGGAATTGCGCACCGAGGTGTTTACATAAGCAGTGAATCATTACTGCTTAGATTATATATATCACAAGAGAGGTCAAACAAACCAATGGAAAGGAAAAGTGATTATCAGCTTTAAACAGAACAATGGAAAGGAAAATGTGTCTAAACACATATTTCAAGGGTATATCCTTACCAAGGACAAGTAGAGAATGATATCCTTGATAGGATATAAGGTAGAAAAGCCTCTAGGTGAGGGGAGAGAAATTTTCATGACATTATCCATACAGCGGTGTTTGGATAATTGAGCAGGAAACATTTAGCATTGGGCTTCAAATGTCCTTGTTGAAAAGCGGAGTACCACGAACATGCTTCGAGATAGCAATGCATGGTGTTTCAATCAAGGGCCAGACTCTGGAAACACAAATGATCCATCAGGGGCAACTTAGAAAATAGGTCTTACAATTTTCCTCCGAGAAGAATGGTTATCCTTGCAAAATAAATTATAATGATAGGTCCTCCAGCAGGGGCGGGGGTGCTAGGCATGACATCATGTTACCGGGTCATCAAAGGACCAACATCATAACTACTGGAAAGTTGTCCCAACCATCATATCTAACCGAGATTCGGATCCAATTGGTGTCATGATGCCTCAGACTCAGGATGTCCGAGAAGAAAAGGCGCAACACAAATCGTTGAAATGGCATTGCAAGATTCTCGGGAAATGAACTATGGGAGCGGGTTCCTGAAACAATAGTTCATCATTAAACCAAGGAGAGGTGAGGAGGTGGCTGATTGACTCTGCGACAATTCATTGAGATTTTCAAAAGATGGATTTCCACAATAATGTGAACAAGAAGATGACATTTGTCAGATCACATGGTATAATGATGTATGCTCGAGGAAAACATACACAATTAAACATTGGTTGAAAGGTGCACCTGAAATATGGGTTGGGTTGCATGACCAATGTCGGAATGGTGATTCAATAGTCAATAGCCTAAGAATGAACTTTCGACCATTAACTTCAAAAAAATAGGGTTGCTAGAAGGAAAGAATCCAAACAACACCGTTCACTTGTTGGAATTAACACGGGGACCAAGAAAGAATGGTGATGGTGAGAAGTATTTCTATGTCAAGAATCCTCAAGAGGTGGAACAAATCTCAGAACATTCTTGACATAAAGGATGGTAATACTCCAAGGTAAAGAAGAACAATTGCTGGATGGCAAGGAACTCAAGGTATAACACCAAACATGAACAAGCTTGTGTTGGTGGGAGGGCAATAAAGTGGTCAACGATAATACAATTCATCGAGGGCAAGGATGGTATTTCTCATCATGAATCCGGTTGATATCCTGGAAGAGCTCATAAGGTTGATGATGATCACGACACATTTGTCGAGATATTTCATGAAGATGTAATCAATTGGCGATGACATCAAGTCAAAGGAATGATGAAGCAAAAGGTTATTGGAACCATAGGTACGACACAAACTTGAAATCAAGATTGTTGTTCAAGGCGAACTGATATGACGAGGAAGATCAACGTAAGCTTAGCTCATTGTCAAAAGTTGTGCTCTGGGATTAAGGACCAGGTAGCACAGTTAAAATTTAGCATGGTAATGATATGGCCGATCAGGCTAGGAATGACATGATCAGGTACAAACTCGTAAGTAAAGAATATTAGGAAGAGTTGTTGAACCGTAATGCGGACTCGGTTCAGTTATCGGTGTCTTTGAGTGTTTAATAACTCAGAGCCCATGAAAAATTGTAATCAGTGAGTATGTAGTACTTGATGAAGAACTCATAGGAAGTTATGCAGTTCCAAGATAATCTCGAGATACCATGGGGTAATACTCGACGACAGATCAAAGTAGAGGTTGTACCGGGGTATTGATCCACAGAAGACAAGTGCTTACACTTGCATCGAAAATGGTATTTAAAGGAGAACATGGTCGGAACCACGATTGTAAAAGGCCATACCCCAGATATAAGAAGAACTTATATCAAGGGAATAATTAATTTTAAAAGAAGCTTCGATGAGAAGATGTACATCTGGTCCATGGGCATGAACACAAAGTTCAAGGTCGACTCCCACTTCTCCAATGCATAACCTTTCATCCACTTCTCGCGTTCGATTAAGTTGCAGTGTTGAAATTTTATCTGGCGAAGTGCCAGAAGAGTATGACTCGTGAAAACTTTCGGGTTCACACGGTTTAGAGAAGGCATATGTTCAACCCATAGGGGCTTATTAGAAACATATACCACAAGTTTCAAGAGTAAATAACACAAGCCCGAAAGCATAGCATGGTTGGCCAAGCAGAGGATACAACTTAACAAAGGCATTATGTATCAGGGGAAGAACTCACAAGGTGATCAAATGTGAAGGACACTGTCGGATAACAATCCAACAAAGGACTTGATGGTCCACAAAGGATCTGATACGAGTATCGGTACTCAACTAGAGGAAGAAGAATGCAAGGAGATCAGATTATAGAAACAACTGACTAACTCAATTGTCAAATGCAAAGGAATTATGATTTCCAAATCAAGGGATCAAAAGCAATGCTCTGATTAGGGATGGATAAGTTGAATAGCCTTAGGGTACAATCAACAACAATTGGATTGGTCGAGAACCAATTCCAGTTAAAAGAATGGAAGCTCAGCCGGAAAGGTAATTTATAAGGATCAATGATGATTGCGTGTATTCGCAAACATATTGAGTCAACAGACTCGAAATGATAATGACAATGAATGTCATTAAGACTACGAGACTTATGGGATTAACCATAGTGCAAGCAAGCAAGAATTTCAAGAGCCAAAGGCTCCAGAGGGTTTTCGGAAGATCGAATATTATTTTGAAGACTTTTGTGAAACACAAGAACAACTGGGGATGAGCGGATACTCGGCAAGCGCGAGTAATTATCCGTAGGGGTATTCATGCAGCAAGGAGCTGTAGGGCAGTAAGCGTAAAGAATTCTCGGAATATCGAAGAGTATTTTAGGACATCTTGTAATAACAAGAGCAACTGGGGATGACAATATGAACGATAGGTGTAAGTAGTTATCCAGAGGGATTTATCGATGGAAGTGAATTGCAAAAGCGATGGCACATAGTCTCGAGAGCACATCGTAGAGTATCTTCGGAATCTTCTGGTGCAGCAGGCGGTCATCGGTAACAAGTGGCTCTCCGGGAGAAAGTACTTGCGAGAACCTAAAGTTAGTTTTGTTTTTAGCGAAATCATTTAACCCGAAGAGAAGAGAGCTCAGAGTCCCAGAGTAAAGGTCGAGGAGTAAAAGATCCTAGTACCACCCAATGGCGACGTGGGCCCGTAAGGCACACAGCCAAGTTAGTAAAAGTTTTGCAATGTCTAGACTCGACTTCGGCCAAGAAGTGTGAAAGGGGGATTCCTACAGGCAGTCGGCTCTGATACCAACTTGTGACGCCCCCGATTTAATCGTACACTAATCATGCACGCAAACGTGTACGATCAAGATCAGGGACTCACGGGAAGATATCACAACACAACTCTAAAAACATAAATAAGTCATACAAGCATCATAATACAAGCCATGGGCCTCGAGGGCTCGAATACAAGTGCTCGATCATAGACGAGTCAGCGGAAGCAACAATATCTGAGTACAGACATAAGTTAAACAAATTTGCCTTAAGAAGGCTAGCACCAACTGGGATACAGATCGAAAGAGGCGCAGGCCTCCTGCCTGGGATCCTCCTAACTACTCCTGGACGTCGTCAGCAGCCTGCACGTAGTAGTAGGCACCTCCAGGGTAGTAGTCGTCATCGACGGTGGCGTCTGGCTCCAGGGCTCCAGCATCTGGTTGCGACAACCAGGAAGAAAGGAAAAGGGGAAAAAGGGGGGAGAAAGCAACCGTGAGTACTCATCCAAAGTACTCGCAAGCAAGGAACTACACTACATATGCATGGGTATATGTGTAAGGAGGCCATATCAGTGGACTGAACTGCAAAATGCCAGAATAAGAGGGGGATAGCTAGTCCTATCAAAGACTACGCTTCTGGCAGCCTCCGTCTTGCAGCATGTAGAAGAGAGTAGACTAAAGTCCTCCAAGTAGCATCTCCAAGTAGCATCTCCAAGTAGCATCTCCAAGTAGCATAATCCTACCCGGTGATTCTCCCCTCGTCGCCCTGTGGAAAAGTAATCACCGGGTTGTCTGTGGAACTTGGAAGGGTGTGTTTTATTAAGTATCCGGTTCTAGTTGTCATAAGTTTAAGGTACAACTCCAAGTCGTCCTGTTACCGAAGATCACGGCTATTCGAATAGATTAACTTCCCTGCAGGGGTGCACCATCTTACCCAGCACGCTTGATCCCATTTGGCCGGACACACTTTCCTGGGTCATGCCCGGCCGCGGAAGATCAACACGTCGCAGCCCCACCTAGGCTCAACAGAGAGGCCAGCACACCGGTCTAAACCTAAGCGCACAGGGGTCTGGGCCCATCGCCCATAGCACACCTGCACGTTGCGTACGCGGCCGAAAGTAGACCTAGCCTAGTGGTGTTCCAGTCCAATTCGGCGCGGGTCGCTCCGTCGCTGACGTCTGAAGTGCTTCGGCTGATACCACGACGTCGGGATACCCATAACTACTCCCGCGTAGATGGTTAGTGCGTATAAGCTCGTAGCCAACTCAGATCAAATACCAAGATCTCGTTAAGCGTGTTAAGTATCCGCGAACGCCGAACAGGGCCAGGCCCGCCTGTCTCCTAGGTGGTCTCAACCTGCCCTGTCGCTCCGCCACAAAGTAATAGTCGGGGGCCGTCGGGAACCCAGGCCCACCTCTACCGGGATGGAGCCACCTGCCCCTTCAGCCCCCATCTCCGAACAGTATCACAGGTAATGTAACAGTGTAAAGTATATAGTATATGCCCGTGATCACCTCCCGAAGTGATCACAGCCCAGTAGTATAGCATGGCAGACGGACAAGAGTGTAGGGCCACTGATGGAACACTAGCATCCTATACTAAGCATTTAGGATTGCGGGTAAGGTATCAACAGTAGTAACAAGGACAGGCTATGCATCAGGATAGGTATAACGGAAAGCAGTAACATGATACACTACTCTAATGCAAGCAGTATAGAAAAGAATAGGCGATATCTGGTGATCAAGGGGGGGCTTGCCTGGTTGCTCTGGCAAGAGAGAGGGGTCGTCAACTCCGTAGTCGAACTGGGGCATCAGCATCGTCACGGGGTCTACCGAAGAGAAGAGGGGGGAGAAACAGTAAATACATAGCAAGCAAGTGCATAACAGGATAACAGGCAGAGCTAGACGTGTTCTAACGCGGTATGAGGTGATACCGGTGAAGGGGGAAACATCCAGGAAAATATCCCCGGTGTTTCGTGTTTTCGGACAGATGAACCAGAGGGGGAAAGTTGCGAGTTTGATATGTTAGGGGTGCGTGGCGGATGAACGGGTTGCGTATCCGGGTTCGTCTCGTCGTTCTGAGCAACTTTCATGTTGAAATTATTTTAATCCGAGTTACGGATTAAAAGATATGATTTACTAAAGATTTTAATAATTTCTGGAATTTAATTAATTAATTAATTAATTCGAAAAAAATGGATTTATGACGTCAGCATGATGTCATACTGACGTCAGCAGTCAGCAGGGTTGACTTGGTCAACCTGACATGTGGGTCCCGTTCGTCAGTGACTGTTAACTAATTACCCTAGTTTAGTTTAATTAATAGTAGTTAATTAGGTTAATTAGCCATTAGTTTAATTAATCAGGATTAATTAAATTAATTATTTGCTTAATTAGTTAATTAACTAATTAATTAATTTCATTCATTTTTATTTTTATTAATTATATTTATTTAACTTAACGTTCTGGGGGGTGGGGTCCCCATGTCAGTGGCAGGGGCCGGCCCAGTCAGCCTGGCTGACCGAGTCAACAGACCGGCCGGGCCCCTAGGGCCCACGGGTCAGTGACCTAGGGGTGGCCCCGGGTCGGCCACGTTGGCGGCCGGCGTTGGGGAACTCCGGGGAGCGTTCCCGCGGCGGAGGGGCGCCGAACCTCACCGGAATTCGTCGTCCGGCGGCCAAAAGGGGCGCGGGCGGGTGCGTTCGAACGGGGTGACGACGACGCGCCCAACGGTGGCAGTGGCACGGCCGGACTCGGCCGGAAACGGCGCCGGCGAGCGGCGCAGGCGGCGGGGTGGTTCGAGCGTGAGACGACCCGGCGACTACAGGCATAACGGGAAGGCCAGGGGGTGCGCGACGCGCTGAGCACGAGGGGCTCGGCCCCGTGACCATTTGGTCACCGGAAGGGCGCCGGCGACGGGGGGGGCGCTCGGGTGCGGAGGGGAAGAGGGGATCGATCCCAGGGGGATCGGGGGAGCGAAGGGGGGGGAAGAGCTCACGGTGGGGGCGTAGGGTCTCGGGAAAGCGGGCTCGGGGGCGGTCGGGGGCGACCGGCGAGGAGGAGGGCGGTGAGGCGCTCGACGGCGACGGGGCGGTGGCGTGCGGCGTGGTGGTCGTCGGGGGCAGCTCCGAGGCGACGAGGGGAGTGGCGGGCGCCCTGCGCGGCCGGTCGGGGAGGAGGGGAGGAGGTGAGGACGGGGCGATGGGTCGTCGGCGTCGGGGGGGCGACGGGATCGGGCGGATCCCAATCCAGTCGGTGCGGGAGGGAGGAGAAGGGGATCGGGGGAGGTGTCGGTGGGGTTACGGGTTAGGGTTCGGTGGTGGGGAGGCCTAAGTAGGCCAGAGGCGTGGGCCGGCCTGGCTGGGCCATGGCCCAGTTGGGCCAAGGGTCCAGTGGGGGGGCAGGGGTGTATTTATCTCCCCCCATTTCATTTATTTTTGGATTTTGTTTTTATTTCTTTTTCTTTCCTGTTTTAATTTTACATTTTAAATACACTAGTTTTATCAAATACCTTAGTTGCACCTAAATTAGTGTTAACCAATATGCCACCACCACAATCAACTTGGCACCTAAAATAAATTAGTTTGTAATTGTTTATTATTTAAAAGCATTTAAATAATTGTTCTCGCTGCGTTTTATACATTTTATAGTATTTAAACAATTTTTTTAAAGTGTGGTCTCTTCACCAAAATTACCTTTGCTTTATTTGGCATAACTCAAACATTTTAGTTTTAAAGTTTGGAAACTTTTACTGTTTGATTTGATTTTGAATTTGAATTTGAATCAGTTCTGAACTAACGCGAGATTATCGACAATAATCGAGGTGACGTGGCATAATTACCCGAGAGTTACTGTAGCTTGATTACCCGGGCGTCACACGGGGCGTCTTCCATATAGAACCACTCCGAAGGCCAGTCTTCGGACGCCTTCTTCGGGGTTCCGGATAGATATCCGGTCCCGGCGATGCGCCATATTTCGGCTCCGCCCACTTGATATATCGACCCCTCGTGAGAATGGGGTACGAGGCAAAACAGTCTCTTCCACAGCGCAAAATGGGGCTCGATGCCCAAGAACAGCTCGCAAACAGCTACAAGGCCCGCGATGTGCAAAATGGAGGCAGGTGTCAGGTGGTGAAGTTGGAGTCCGTAGAACTCCAGGAGCCCCCGGAGAAACGGATGTATGGGAAATCCGAGTCCCCTTATTAAGTAGGGGACGAAGCATACCCGCTCTCCTTTGGAGGGATTGGGAATGCTCTCCGCCTGCTTCCCACCCTTGTAGGTGGCCAGTCCGGCTCGAACTGGAACCATAAAGGCTGGGGGAAGGTATCCCTCGGCTTGGAGCGTCACTAACTCGCTATGCAGGACTGAGCATCTCCTCCAATCTCCTGGCTGAGGACTGGGAGCGCGGGAAGAGGAGCCGCGTCGACTATCCATGTTGGAATGGATTCTTGTCAGATGCTCTTCAATGAATACTTGCGAAAGGAGGATGGTGTGATTTGGATCTGGATCCACGCCTCTCTTATAGGCAGCTTATTCGCGCAGCTAGGGGGGTAAAACATAAAAATACCCTGGCTTTTCGCATTCATACAACACGTGGAAGAGGGCCATTATTGGACGTGGAAGCCAAGGAGCGCAACATTTATGAAGAAATCGGACACTATTCGGCTAACACATGGAACATGGAGGAGAACCCGCCTTGCAAACGCCGAAGACAACATACGCGATGGACTCGTCGTCATTGAAGCCTGGTTCGGGGGCTACTGAGGGAGTCCTGGATTAGGGGGTGTCTGGATAGCCGAACTATCATCATCGGCCGGACTCCAAGACTATGAAGATACAAGATTGAAGACTTCGTCCCGTGTCCGGATGGGACTTTCCTTGGCGTGGAAGGCAAACTTGGCGATGCGAATATGTAGATCTCCTACCATTGTAACCGACTCTATGTAACCCTAGCCCTCTCCGGTGTCTATATAAACCGGATGGCTTTAGTCCGTAGGACGAACAACAATCATACCATAGGCTAGCTTCTAGGGTTTAGCCTCCTTGATCCCGTGGTAGGTCTACTCTTGTAATACCCACATCATCAATATCAATCAAGCAGGACGTAGGGTTTTACCTCCATCAAGAGGGCCCGAACCTGGTAAAACATCGTGTCCCTTGTCTCCTGTTACCATCCGCCTAGACGCACAGTTCGGGACCCCCTACCCGAGATCCGCCGGTTTTGACACCGACAATAAGCATCATGACTGGCTGAAGCATCAGATGCAGAGTCTCTTGGTGGATGTAAATCACATCCATAATCTGGCCACCAAGAACACATTCGTTGCTCATGAAGCCTGTATGCGGTCCTGGAAGAGCCTAACACTGCTATGTTCTGAAGATGATCTGTGTGCAGATGGCTTCACAAAGCACTTCAGGTTTGACTCCAGGCCTCCTCAAAATGCAAGCTGGTGTCGCACTCCCTCCATTGAAGATTCTAAGCATTCGTCTTCGGCTGCAACTATTGTTGCGAGAGTCGTCGATGAAGAAGATGACGCCACTTCACCAACCCTGGCTGCACTGTACCACGATATTGCGTCAGGCCCATCTGCACCACCTAACTCCAGCGATGACCCTACTCCAGCTGGGAACGAGTAGATACTCTATGTCTTCAAACCTTTTTGGTCATTACCGACAAAAGGGGGAGAAGCGTATGAGTTGATAGTCTTCAAGCGGGTCCATATGGGTGGTTGCATTATTCTTGCTAAGTCTTTACAACTCTCGTCTCTTGAAACAATTTAGTTTTTAAGTTGTAACACTTAAACTCGGTGGTCGTCTGCTACTTTTTCTGCTACCTTGTATGTGATGATAAATTCCACATGTAGTCATTCTGCAGATGTCCATTTTTCATTGTGCATGTTATTATCTTTGTTATTTGTTTTCATGCATGATCAATTGTCTTCATAAACTGAAGAGAATCTCCACAAAGTAAAACATGCCATGTGCATTTGCATTCAAAAGCAAACTACTTATATGCACATCTTCAGGGGGAGTCTTTTGATCTATATGAAGACAATGCCTTAAGCCTTATCTTTCACATACTTTTATCCCCGTTGAAAACTTCAACCAGTTTGTCACCAATCACCAAAAAGGGGGAGATTGTAAGTGCATCTAGTGCCACCCCTAGTTGGTTTTGGAGTATTGACGACAAACCTGGTTGAGGGACTAATGTGTTTGTGAGAATTGCAGGATAACACAGGTAGTAGTACCATATTGATTTGGATTACCTACCAGAGATGACCCCTAAAAATGTGTGAAGACATTGAAGACAATGGTGGTTTGTGAAGATATTCATAGTGAAGATTATGACATGAGAAGACATTCACGTGAAGACTATGGAATGTGAAGACATAGTTGTTTCATAGTTTCCTTTTCTTCTTTGTTGAGTCATAGGAACCACTATACTGTTAAGTGGGGTCCAAGTGAACAAAGTCAGAGTGACTGAATTGATGCTCAACCAAATCCTATGTCTTCGAGCGAAGACAATGAGAGCAAATCTTATCCAGAGTTGGATGAGTCAGCTTTACTTATAGCCCAAGTCAAGCTGCCGCATGTGTTTGAAATCCGACCATTGGACACGTGTCGGTTCCTTAGTGACCCAGGGTCATTTTGGACAAATCAGGTTGGGTTGCCTCCTGGCTATAAATAGCCCACCCCCTACAACATAAATTGGTGGCTGCTCAGAGTTAGTGCATGGCTTTTGTCGATTGAGAGCAATCCACCTCCGAAGCATTTGAGAGAGAGAGATCCTTGCAAGGACAAAGCCCAAAACACCCAGAGCTAAAGAGTGTTAGGCATCGCTGAAGTCTTTCTGTCCGCGTGATCTGAAGACTTGTTACACTTGAGGACTGTGAATCCTCCAGCCGGTTAGGCATCATGTTCTAAGCATCCAAGAGCCATTGTGGATTGCCGGTGAACGAAGTCTGTGAAGGTTTGGAAGTCTACCTTGAAGACTTACCAGAGTGATTGGGCAAGGACTTGGTGTCCTTAGCTCAGGGGGAATAAGGTGAAGACACGGTCTTCTGAGTTAAATCTCAGCCTCCCTAACCAGACGTACAGCTGTCACAACAACTAGAACTGGTCTACCAAATCCATGACTTCACCAAGCAACTGGTTCTATCCTTCACTTCCCTTTACTTACAGTTTGTCTTCGTGAAGTTATTGCTTGCTTGCACGATCTGATTGTCTTCATTGTGCAAAGACTGTTTACCGTTTGGCTTCATAATGTCTTCCATCCTGATCCATACTACCTAGCTACAAATAGTCTTCGTGCTCTCACTTCATTGCTTACTTGACTATGGCTTGTCTAGTGTAGTCTACCTTCCGCTGCATATCTATAGTTCCATGTCTATTGTTTGTCTTCAAAGCCCCCGTTTTTTGAAGACTTTCATAAAAATTACCTATTCACCCCCCCCCCCTCTAGTCGATAACTAGCACTTTCAATAATCGTCGCCACGTGCCCACGACCTCCTCAATGTCGATCGTGTCTGTCAAATGCGGAATGTCCCGCGTCTCCGGGCCATGGATTTCACAGAGGTTGTTTAGCTCTTAGGCTATAAATACCCCTCTCCTCTCGTCTGCTTCCTCTAGTGCTTCTACTTTTTCCCTCAAATCCTTGCTCCACCTCTCTCCGAGCCCGAGCTCAAAGCAACTCCAGCGAGAAACTCTGTCGAGGAACTCTGGTGTAATCTCATCATTGTAGATCACGTCAGTGCAGTAATCCTCTCTCCCAAATTGTGGTAGTTGATTCAAGTTCTCGAGTTAGGGCACTTGAATCTAGAACTACTCGTCTCCGTTCCTCTGTTCTTAGGAAGTTCGTACCATTGCTTTTATCTGTGATTTATTTCACTGTGGTAGATCTTTAGGAATCTCTAGGATTTACCTTGTACGGTTTGTAGTTTTTCCTTGTACTAGTTTCCTCGATCTAGGGTTCCTGCGCAGTTCATGTAAGATTAGATAGTTTTGCTTTTGCCTATGTGTTTATTCTCAGTGGTCGGAATGGAATCATCGATGATATATTCATTTACTGTTGAGAATCTCTTTCATTTCCTACAAACTGTTTTTACTTCTTCAAAATCCTTCTATTCATGCTTGGGACCCTGCCTACTTTGTTCCCTTGCATCTATTCTTCTTCAAAAGTGTCATGAGTTCTAGTTCGGAGGAGCACACATACTCTAAAGAAGATTTTCCTCAGCATCCATCCAGGTCTGAGGGGTTCTAAAAGACTGGAGGAGGAAAATTTTTGAAGCCACCCAAGGTTTCGAAGAAGAATGAAGAATCTGAGTCTAAGGGAAATGGGGAAGAAATCCCAATTGTCTACACCCAGTCCAATGATGATGTTGTCATTGATGCCCTCACCATTTTCTCTGATGGAAATCCCAAGAAAGGTGGTCGCGTTAGAGAAAAGAACATTGTTGTAGAAATGTCAAATCTTGAAGATTATATGACTCCACCGAAGGAGAATCAACAAAGGATCACAACAACAGGTTTCAATCTATTCATCATCGATGGGCCAGCAAATGGTTTCAGATATGAGAATCTTCGCAAGAAATATCAAATCTTGTTTGCTTTCACCCCACCTTGGAACAATTGCATTGCCGAAGGCTACCTTGGACCAGACAATGAGAAATAAGGCCGTCACCGCAAGAAAATGCTCACCCTGACTCCCTCAAAACAATTGCTGATTTTCCCAAGTGGAAAAGAGGGCAAAGGAGAAAGAAAAGCATGAGGCTAGGTAAGAAAAGAAGAAGCAAGGAGAAGCTAAGAATGTCAAACTGACCAAGGAGGATGTGCAGAAAAAGAAGGAACTCGCCTATGCTTCCAAGGCAAGCAAGTCGAGGAAAGTAGTTTCTTCTCGTTCTCCTCGAAAGAAAACAACCACCAAGAGAACCAGAAATGTTGCCTCCGACTCGCCTGATGAGTCCTCTGATGAAGAAATGGGTGATGAAATTCCCATGTATGACCAGGCTGCTATTCTTTGACAAGCCAGCACAAAGTCCTTCTCCAGTGAAGGTTTTGCCCTCTCCAAGGAGATCACCAAGGCATGCACCCATGCCTCTAGCTGAAAAACCTTCGGGTTCAGCCTTGCCAACCTCTTCAAAGGGCACAGGAAGGAGAAAACTATCTACCAAAGAAGATGCATCTGTCAAGAAGGCCAAGCACATTTTTCCTGCTCCCATGAAGGAACAAAAATATGATTTCAAGATGATCATTGACATCATTGATAGTGTTGCATATGATGCAAAAACTGATGATGTGAGTGGCCTGGGTTGCCCGAAGATGTCACAGAAATGGTGACAAATCATTTCCTCGAGCTGAAGAAAATCTCAAAGAAGCTCAAGAAAGTTGTCAAGGACAAGCAAACTCTCAAGAAAATGAGAAAGAAGCAAAATGGAGTACGAGATAAAAGGCATGAACAAGGACAGCGTTGATATCACAAAGGCCCTTAGTTCTCTTTGGAATGAAAAGGTTGAATGGCATTCCAAACACTACTAGGGAGAAGCCTAGTAGTAGTGCAGGTTAAATAGCTAGTAGTAGCGCGGGTGCCCGCGCTACTACTACGGTGCTACAGCTAACTTGTAGTAGTAGCGCGGGTGCAACCGCGCTACTACTACGTCTATTAGTAGTAGTGTGGTTGCCACCCGCGCTACTACTATTAATTTAAGAAGGAAAAAAATATCGATCCTGTGCATATTGTCAATGGCAGCAATTGTTCGATCCAGCGACAGCAGGGGTCGCCGGAGGTGTGGAAGGGCAGCGGCAGAGCAGATCCAGTGATGGATGTTGTAGAGGGCCCGGATCCATGGCCGAGCATGGCAGCAGCATGGGGCTCCTCTTCGCAGCCAAGGCAGTGAGCTCCTGGTAGTCCAGGGGACAACCTGCATGGGCAAGGACGTGGGACAGTGAGTCAAACCAGAGGAAGAGAGAGAAAGAGAATAATGAGAGAGAGAGGAAGGATATGGAGGTAGTAGTGTGGTTGGTCACCGGTGGTGTGGTGCTCCGGCGTGGTGGCATGGAGATGCAGGGAAGACCAGCGAGCTCCGGGACGCCGATGGCCTCTTTTGGCACCATGGAGGGGGCGCGCATGGGTAGGAGGTCCATGTGAGAGCCTAGGGACAGAGAGGGGGGAGTGATGGGGGGGAGGAAGGATTTGGGGGAGGAGATTGGGCATTTCAGGGCTCTTCAAAAACCATGTACTTAGTAGTAGCGAGGGGTATAAACTCGCGCTACCACTATCAACTTAGCAGTAGTGCGGGTTTATATCCCTTGCTACTACTATGGCATGTCCCGGGGGGCACGGTAGACACCACTTAGCAGTAGCGAGGGGTATAAACCCGCGGTACTACTATCAACTTAGTAGTAGCGAGTGGTATAAACGCGCACTACTAGTAAGTAGCAGTACTGAGGGGTATAAACCCGCGCTACTAGTAAGCGTCTACCTATAAGCTTTTCCCTAGTAGTGAAAATACACATGGACGTCTCTCAGTTATGTGATAGAAAGAATGAAGAGATTGATCATAAGGCTGATCTGGCTCGAAGAAGAGTTCAAGAAGAAAAACGTCGGAATGGCTTTAGCTAGAGCAGCTAAGCTAAAAGGAAAAAAGATTGCCATATTCAGATCGTGGCGGTTGATGTCGTTCCTATCAGCACAAGGGCTCCCTTGTAGTAGGTTCCTCCTTCTCCACCTCACGAGGAAGAACTAGAGTAGCAGGTTGCCCCTGAGGTCATAGTTCTGGTTCCTACAGCTCAAGATGAGCAAAATGATGTCGTTGACATTTTTCCCGACAATCCAAATGAAGAGAATGGACCACCTCAGCGGCAAGCCCGTGGTGACCAGACTGATGAAGAGATCAAGGTCGAAAAGCCAAATCATTTGCCTCCAATGCCCATGCAAGTTGACCCTTCTGCTTTGAGCAAGAATGATGACAAGATTGAGGGGGAGCAATCTTCTTCTCGAGAAATAACTACCCCGGTCACACCCTTGTTGGGGAACGCGGTAATTTCAAAAAAAATCCTACGATCACGCAAGATCTATCTAGGTGATGCATTGCAACGAGAGGGGAGAGTGTGTCCACGTACCCTCATAGACCGAAAGCGGAAGCGTTAAGTAACGTGGTTGATGTAGTCGAACATCTTCGCGATCCAACCGATCAAGTACTGAACGCATGGCACCTCCGTGATCTGCACACGTTCAGCTCGGTCCTCGAACTCTAGATCTAGCTGAAGCTGGGGGAGAGTTTCGTCAGCACGACAGCGTGGTGACAGTGATGATGAAGTTACCGGCGCAGGGCTTCGCCTAAGCACTACGACAATATGACCGAGGTGGAAAACTGTGGAGAGGGGCACTGCACATGGCTAAAGATCAACTTGTGTGTCAATGGGGTGCCCCCCCTCCCCGTATATAAAGGAGAAGAGGAGGGGGTCGGCCGGCCACAAGGGGCACGCCCAAGGGGAGGATCCTACTCCAAGTAGTAGTAGGTTCCCCCTTTCCTAGTCCAACTAGGAGAAGAAGGAAGGAGAGGGAGAGGGAGAGAGAAAGAGGGGCACTCCCCCTTCCCCTTGTCCTATTCGGACTCCCGAATGAACAAAATGTTGAATTGAATCGTACCAGTCTATACTGGGGTTTATTACTCATTTTTGTACTTGCTATTTTATTTTCCAATTACTTCTTCAATTGAGAGAAAGAAAGAGACTAATAAGAATTCTCTTATCCCATTTGGAAGGATACCATCCTTATAACTACCCATGACTGTTTTTGTCTCTAGCATGACCAATTGATAAAATGTGGAGGAAAGTAGGGGAAATGGCCGATACTACTGGAAGAATTCCTCTTTGGCTGATAGGTAGTGTAGCTGGTATTGTTGTGACTGGTTTAGTAGGTGTTTTCTTTTATGGTTCATATTCTCGATTGGGTTCATCTCTATAGTAATCGGAGGGACCAGATTGTAAACTTGAAAAAGTAGGAGCTTAGCGGGTCCTTACCCCCCATATATCCTCGCGGAACTCTGGTCAATGAATCAAATTAACCTTAATGAATAACGAATGATTTCTCTTCTTTTAGCCACCCTTTTTCTCATTAATAACAAAACTAATTATTCCAATATATAAAATATTAATTCCAATGGCTTTTGCTATACAAACCTTCCCAACCACGATTTTTTATTCCACTACGTTCAGTTATTTCTATACGAAATAACAAATTCATTCTAATAATACTAAAAAATAGTGGGTTCCATCGTTTCTATGGTTCCCTTTTAAATGGTGAGGCCCGGGGCACCACCTCCTGGTGCGTCCCTCTCTCTCCCCTAAAGGCCCACTAAGGCCCATTACTTCCCGGGGGGTTCCGGTAACCCTCCGGCACTCCGGTTTTATCAGAAACTATCCGGAACACTTCCGGTGTCCGAACAACATGGTCCAATATATCAATCTTTATGTCTCGACCATTCCGAGACTCCTCGTCATGTCCATGATCTCATACGGAACTCCGAACAACCTTTAGTACATCAAATCACATAAACTCGTAATACCAATCGTCATCAAACGTTAAGCATGCTGACCCTACGGGTTCGAGAACTATGTAGACATGACTGAGACTCATCTCCGGTCAGTAACCAATAGCAGAACTTAGATGCTCATATTGGCTCCTACATATTCTACGAAGATCTTTATCGATCAAACCGCATAACAACATACGTTGTTCCCTTTGTCATCGGTATGTTACTTGCCCGAGATTCGATCGTCGGTATCATCATACCTAGTTCAATCTTGTTACTGGCATGTCTCTTTACTCATTCCGTAATACTTCATCCTGCAACTAACTCATTAGTCACAATGCTTGCAAGGCTTATAGTAATGAGCATTACCGAGAGGGCCGAGAGATACCTCTCTGAAACACGGAGTGACAAATCCTAATCTCGATCTATGCCAACCCAACAAACACCTTCAGAGACACCTGTAGAGCACCTTTATAATCACTCATTTACGTTGTAACGTTTGGTAGCACACAAAGTTTTCCTTCGGTATTCAGGAGTTGCATAATCTCATAGTCTGAGGAACGTGTATAGGTCATGAAGAAAGCAGTAGCAATTAAACTGTAACGATCATAATGCTAAGCTAACGGATGGGTCATGTCCATCACATCATTCTCCTAATGATGTGATCTCGTTCGTCAAATGACAACACATGTCTATGGTTAGGAAACATAACCATCTTTGATTAACAAGCTAGTCTAGTAGAGGCATACTAGGGACAATATGTTTTGTCTATGTATTCACACATGTACTAAGTTTCCGGTTAATACAATTCTAGCATGAATAATAAACATTATGATGAAATAAGGAAATAAATAATAGCTTTATTATTGCCTCTAGGGCATATTTCCTTCAGTATTTCACTTGCACTAGAGTTAATAATCTAGATTAAATAGTAATGATGCTAACACCCATGGAGCTTTGGTGCTGATCATGTTTTGCTCGTGGAAGAGGCTTAGTCAACGGGTCTGCAACATTCAGATCCGTGTGTATCTTTGCAAATCTCTATGTCCCCTTCCGACACTTGATGACGGATGGAATTGAAGCTTCTCTTGATGTGCTTGGTTCTCTTGTGAAATCTGGATTCCTTTGCCAAGGCAATTGCACCAGCATTGTCACAAAAGATTTTCATTGGACCCGATGCACTAGGTATGACACCTAGATCGGATATGAACTCCTTCATCCAAACTCCTTCATTTGCTGCTTCCGAAGCAGCAATGTACTCCGCTTCACACGTAGATCCCGCCACGACGCTTTGCTTAGAACTGCACCAATTGGCAACTCCTCCATTCAATAAAAATATGTATCCGGTTTGCGACTTAGAGTCATCCGGATCAGTGTCAAAGCTTGCATCGACGTAATCGTTTACGACGTGCTCTTTTTCACCTCCATAAACGAGAAACATATCCTTAGTCCTTTTCAGGTATTTCAGGATGTTCTTGACCGTTGTCCAGTGTTCCACTCTGGGATTACTTTGGTACCTCCCTGCTATGCTTATAGCAAGGCACACATCAGGTCTGGTACACAGCATTGCATACATGATAGAACCTATGGCTGAAGCATAGGGAATGACCTTCATTTTCTCTCTATCTTCTGCAGTGGTCGGGCATTGAGTCTGACTCAACTTCACACCTTGTAACACAGGCAAGAACCCTTTCTTTGACTGATCCATTTTGAACTTCTTCAAAAAATTATCAAGGTATGTGCTTTGTGAAAGTCCAATTAAGCGCCTTGACCTATCTCTGTAGATCTTGATGCCCAATGTGTAAGCAGCTTCTCCGAGGTCTTTCATAGAAAAACTCTTATTCAGGTATCCTTTTATGCTATCCAGAAATTATATATCATTTCCAATCAACAATATTCCATCCACATATAATATCAGAAATGCTACAGAGCTCCCACTCACTTTCTTGTAAATACAGGATTCTCAAAAAGTCTCCATAAAACCGTATGCTTTGATCACACTATGAAAACGTTTATTCCAACTCCGAGAGGCTTGCACCAATCCATAAATGGATTGCTGGAGCTTGCACACTTTGTTAGCACCCTTTGGATCGACAAAACCTTCTAGTTGCATCATATACACCTCTTCTTCCAGAAATCCATTCAAGAATGCAGTTTTGACATCCATCTGCCAAATTTCATAATCATAAAATGCGGCAATTGGTATCATGATTCGGACAGACTTAAGCATCACTACGGGTGAGAAAGTCTCATCATAGTCAACTCCTTGAACTTGTCGAAAACATTTCGCAATAAGTCGAGATTTGTAAACAGTAACATTACTGTCTGCTTCGTGCTTCTTCTTAAAGATCCATTTATTTTCTATGGCTTGCCGATCATCGAGCAAGTCCACCAAAGTCCACACTCTATTCTCATACATGGATCCCATCTCAGATTTCATGGCCTCAAGCCATTTCCCGGAATCTGGGCTCATCATCACTTCATCATAGTTTGTAGGTTCACCATGGTCTAGTAACATGACTTCCAGAGCAGGATTACCGTACCACTCTGGTGCAGATCTTACTCTGGAAGACCTACGAGGTTCAGTAGTAACTTGATCTGAAGTTTCATGATCATCATCATTAACTTCCTCACTAATTGGTGTAGGGATCACTGGAATTGATTTCTATGATGAACTACTTTCCAATAAGGGAGAAGGTACAATTACCTCATCAAGTTCTACTTTCCTCCTACTCACTTCCTTCAAGAGAAACTCCTTCTCTAGAAAGGATCCATTCTTAGCAACAAATATCTTGCCTTCGGATCTATGATAGAAGGTGTACCCAACAGTTTCCTTTAGGTATCCTATGAAGACGCATTTCTATGATTTGGGTTTGAGCATATCAGGTTGAAGCTTTTTCACACAAACATCACAGCCCCAAACTTTAAGAAATGAAAACTTTGGTTTCTTGCCAAACCACAGTTCATAAGGTGTCGTCTCAATGGATTTTCATGGTGCCCTATTTAAAGTGAATGCAGGAGTCTCTAAAGCATAACCCCAAAATGATAGCGGTAAATTAGTAAGAGACATCATAGATCGCACCATATCCAATAAAGTACGGTTACGACGTTCGGACACACCATTTCGTTGTGGTGTTCCAGGTGGCGTTAGTTGTGAAACTATCCCATGTTGTTTCAAATGAAGACCAAACTCATAACTTAAATATTCTCCTCCACGATCAGATCGTAGAAAATTTATTTTCTTGTTACGACGATTTTCCACTTCACTTTGAAATTCTTTGAACTTTTCAAATGTTTCATACTTATGCGTCATTAAGTAGATATAACCATATCTGCTCAAATCATCTATGAAGGTAAGAAAATAACAATACCCGCCACGAGCCTCAATACTCATTGGACCGCATGCATCAGTATGTATTATTTTCAATAAGTCAGTAGCTCGTTCCATTGTTCTGGAGAACGGAGTTTTAGTCATCTTACCCATAAGGCACAGCTCGCAAGCACCAAGTGATTCATAATCAAGTGATTCCAAAATTCCATCAGCATGAAATTTCTTCATGCGCTTTACATCGATATGACCCAAACGGCAGTGCCACAAATAAGTTGCACTATTATTATCAACTTTGCATATTTTGGCTTCAATATTATGAACATGTGTGTCACCACGATCGAGATTCAACAAAAATAGACCACTTAGCAAGGGTGCATGACCATAAAAGATATTACTCACATAAATAGAGCAACCATTATTCTCTGATTTAAATGAATAACCGTCTCGCATCAAACAAGATCCGGATATAATGTTCATGCTTAACGCTGGCACCAAATAACAATTATTCAGTTCTAAAACTAATACCAAAGGTAGATGTAGAGGTAGCGTGCCGACGGCGATCACATCGACTTTGGAACCATTTCCCACACGCATCGTCACCTTGTCCTTAGCCAATCTTTGTTTAATCCGTAGCCCCTGTTTCGAGTTGCAAATATGAGCAACATAACCAGTATCAAATACACAGGCGCTACTACCAGCATTACTAAGGTACACATCAATAACATGTATATCAAATATACCTTTCACTTTGCCATCCTTCTTATCCGCCAAATACTTGGGGCAGTTCCGCTTCCAGTGACCAGTCCCTTTGCAGTAGAAGCACTCAGTTTCAGGCTTAGGTCCAGACTTGGGTTTCTTCTCCTGAGCAGCAACTTTCTTGTGGTTCTTCTTGAAGTTCCCCTTCTTCCCTTTGCCTTTTTTCTTGAAACTAGTGGTCAGGTTGACCATCAACACTTGATTCTCCTTCTTGATTTCTACCTCCGCAGCTTTCAGCATCGCGAAGAGCTCGGGAATAGTCTTGTTCATCCCTTGCATATTATAGTTCATCATGAAGCCTTTATAGCTTAGTGGCAGTGATTGAAGAACTCTGTCAATGACACTATCATCAGGAAGATTAACTCCCAGCTAAGTCAAGTGATTATGGTACCCAGACATTCTTAGTATGTGTTCACTGACAGAACTATTCTCCTCCATTTTGCAGTTGTAGAACTTGTTGGAGACTTCATATCTCTCAACTCGGGCATTTTCTTGAAATATTAACTTCAACTCTTCGAACATCTCATATGCTCCATGACGTTCAAAACGTCTTTGAAGTCCCAATTCTAAGCCGTAAAGTATGGCACACTAAACTATCGAGTAGTCATCAACACGCGTCTGCCAGGCATTCACAATGTCTATAGTTGCTGGCGTGGGTGGTACACCTAACGGTGCTTCTAGGATGTAATTCTTCTGTGCAGCAATGAGGATAATCCTCAAGTTACGGACCTAGTCCGTGTAGTTGCTGCCATCATCCTTCAACTTAGCTTTCTCTAGGAACGCATTAAAATTCAAAGGAACGGTAGCACGGGTCATTGATCTACAATAATATACACATGCAAAATAACTATCAGGACTAAGTGCATGATAAATTAAAGTTCAATTAATCATATTACTTAAGAACTCCCACTTAGTGTCACATCCCTAGTCTGGTATGACCTAGGCTAGCTAGCCATTTGTGCATCATATTTAAATTTCATTTAAATTTGAAATGAGGATTGGTGGAACCCTCAGAATCATTTTTGAAAATGACCCAAATAAAAATTTCTCCAAAAGGGTCCAAGAAAATGCTCATGTTGCTCTCTGAAAATGTTGGACAGAGATAAAAATCAAAACAATATTTTTAGGTGCTCATGGATATTTATTTTGGCCATTTGGATTAATTCGATAAATATTTGCATTGGAAATATATTTCTATATATATGAAATATGGTCCAAAAATTATGCCAATTATAAAAGAGCTCTGGAATAATATATCTAGCTCCTGCAAAAATTGGCATAAGGTAATAAATTGATTTAGTATTTTATTAAATCAAAACAAATGTCAGAAATTAGAAAACATAAATAAATAAAAGAGGGAAACCTTACCTGGGCCTCTTACCTGGCGCCTCCGGCCCAGCCAGCTGGCCGGCCCAGCCAGCAGGCGGCCCAGCCCGTCCCCCCTCCTCTGTCGTCTTCCTCCCCGACAGGGGGACGGCGCGTGCCCGGCGCGCGCGCGCGCCACCGCGCCACGCCACCTCCCTCCCTGCTTGCCTGGAGCCTCCTCGTCGCCCTGGGACGCCGGACGAAGCCACGCAGCCCCCCCCCCCCCCGTACCCTCTCACTCTCCCCCGATTCTTCCTCTCCTCTGTCTCTCTCTCTCTCTCACGGCCGAACGCCACCGACGCCACCGCCCGCCGTAGTCGTAGCCACCGCGCCCCTCGAGAGCATCTGAGCAGTCCACGAGCTCTGCCCCCTCGCCCTGAAGCTCCTCGTCGAGCCACGCACCTCCGGACGGCCTCCATCGCCGCCATCGCCATCGTCTTCCTCCTCGGGCTCCGCCGTCCGCCACCGTCGATTCGCCGTCACCAGGTCTCCCCCGACCCCGCTGTGCTGCTCTGCGTGATCCCCGTGAGCCTCTGCTTCGAACCCCTCTCCTACCCCTCGCGATTACGCCGTCTAGGCCTCAGTTCCGCCATGGCCGAAGCTCGCCTCCGCTTGAGCTTGTCGCCGGCGTTGCTCCGGAGACCCTTTGGCCACGCCAGTGCACCTAGCACTCTCGCCGCACCTCGTAGTGCCCCGCTAGCGTTTTAGTTCGCGCATTTGCACGCTGCAGCCGCGCCCCCGAACACAGCCGAACTCCGGCGGCCGCAAACGTGGTCGCCGACGTCGTTCTCGGCCACCCCAGCTCTGGCCGAGGGCACTACTCGACGCGCCGCATCGCCAGCTCTTCGAAGAGCCTAAACACGCCTCGAACGGAGCCCTGTGGGTGATTTCCGCGGCGTTCCGCCGTCTCGGGCCTCGCCGGCGGCTAAACGCCGGCGAGTTGACCGGGTTAGACCCCCTGTTGACCCAGATTTGACCCGTGTGGGTCAATGACAGGTGGGCCCGGCCCTGCTAATTTTTAGTTTAGGATTAGTTTAGCAACTAATTATCTCTGTTAACTAACTGTGACACTGACAGTGGGCCCCAGAGCCACTAATCTTTTTAATTAGAATTAAACTAACCCTGTTTAACCCCCTGTCACTGACGTGTGGGTCCCACACGTCAGGTTTGACCCGGACCAGCCCAGTTGACCGCTGACGTCGTGCTGACGTCATGCTGGCGCAATATATAATTTCTGGATTTAATTTAAATCTAGAAATTCCAGAAATTGTTTTAAACTTCAAAAATTCATAACAATTCAATCGTAGCTCAGATTAAAATAATTTATATATGAAAAATTATCAGAAAAATGCAATCTTTCCATCTGTACTAGTTTCATGCATGAAAAACCAACTTATACATGCTGAATATGGGAAAACACATTATGGCATATATAAGAGACTTAATTTAGAAATGCATTTGAACCTTTGGTTCAAATGGACTTCAAACCAAATGTTTACTAGTTACATTAGCTCAAACAGCATCACATCTACATGCCATGCTCATGCATCATATTGTTGCATATGATTGTGTTTTGATTGCCGGCACCGTTCCTTCTCGATAGGTCCTGCTCCGGAGACGTTCCAGAGTACCTGTCTGTGAAGCAGTGCCTCCCTTGTTGATTTACCAGGCAAGCAAACCCCCTTGTTCATTTCGATAAAACCCTACTCTCTCGCTCCTGCTCTCAGTTATTGCATTAGGACAACAACGATTCATCTACTACTTTGTGCTGCGGTAGTTGAACCCATTCCTCTGCATGACCTGTCATTGCCACAGTAAATAGTTGAAACCCACTAGCATGTGTAGGAGTTGATTGAAGCCACTGATGTGTTCCTACCATGCTATGCCTGCTATTGCTTAGAGTTGTGTCAGGTCTGATTCATTGGGAATGAATTGGAGTGTTACGATATGTTCTGATGCTGAGAATGAAGTGTGTGAACACGATTTGGTAAAGGTAGCGGTGAGAGGCCATGTAGGAGTACATGGTGGGTTGTCTCACTGGAACCGTCCTTAAGCACTGAGTTCTATGTATGTTGTCCAATGACTCGATACTACCACACATTGGCTTCCGGTAACTCGACCCCTCTCAACTTATTAACCAACTTGGTCTCTGTCCAGGAGTCGCAACTAGTTTCTGGTGTTTGTAGGTAGTGTTAGTAGTCTACCAAGTGGCACCCGGCCAGGTGGGCTTGGGACAGACTAGGCACCAGTGGCACGGTGTACCAAGCGTAGATCCATCCGGCGAGGTGGGCTTGGGAACCCTGCACACATCGTTTGGGGCCGTGAGTGAAACCCCGGCCGGATCTCCTTGCGGATGGAACCCGAATAGGCGATAAACCTGGATTAGAGTCTTGTGTGGTTAGTCAGGTCGTGGCCGACACCCTCGCCAGGCTTTCGCTTGAAGGTTGCCGAGATACATGACGTGTACATGGCGGTAAGTGGCGAGAGCGTGTGTGAAGAAGTACACCCCTGCAGGGTTAACATGATCTATTCGAATAGCCGGGTCCGCGGTTATGGACTTCTTGGATGCTTACATGGTACATAGACAACTTGAAGTGGATACTCTAAAATGCTCAAGACATGTGTGAGTGCTATGGATGGCCTTCTCGTAGGGAGACGGGGATGAATCCATAGTAGTGTATTGTGTGGTGATTAGTGGACTCGTGTACGTTGTTTCACCTCAAGAGTTTCTGGTAGTCGTAGAACAGGATAGCCACAGAGTCAAAGCTGGCTTGCTGCAACTAAACCCCACATTACCCTCTTGATACAAATGCATGTATGATAGGATCTGATGTAAGTCTTGCTGAGTACCTTTGTACTCATGTTGCTTTATTTATGTTTTTGCAGCGGAGACTTCGGTCTTACTAGTGTTCTCATGGACTTCGACTAGTAGCTAGTACCTCAGCTACGATCTTGATCGGATGGTGTAGATAGTCAGGCTCTTCAGCCTTTTTCATTTGTAGATGTCTGTACTCAGACATGTAATGCTTCCGTTGTTGCTTGATTGCTCTGACTGTTGGGTCATGTGACCCCTGCTTGTAATAATGCTGTGATGGCTCTTCTGAGTCTTTATCTATATGATTGTTGAGTTATGTTGTGATGCCATGTTGTACAACACATACTTGCATGTTATGCGTACGTGTAATGTGTATTGCTATGTGTGGGATCTGACTATCTAGTTGTTTATTCTCAGTAGCCTCTCTTACCGGGAAATGTCTCCTAGTGCTTCCACTGAGCCCTGGTAGCTTGCTACTGCTCCGGAACACTTAGGCAGGCCGGCATGTGTCCTTCTTCGATCCTGTGTCTGTCCCTTCGGGGAAATGTCACGCGATGAATACTGAAGTCCTGCTAGCCCGCTACAGCCCGGTTCACCGGAGTCCTGTTAGCCTAGTGCTACAGCCTGGATTCACTCGTTGATGACCGACACGTTCGATGCTGGGTCATGGATGCCTGTCCCTGTAAGTTAGTGCCACTTTGGGTTTACGACTAGCCATGTCAGCCCGGGCTCTTTATCATATGGATGCTAGCGACACCATCATATACGTGTGCCAAAATGCGCAAACGGTCCCGGGCAAAGGTAAGGCGACACCCGTGGGAATACCGTGCGTGAGGCTGCAAAGTGATATGAGGCGTTACATGCTAGATCGATGTGGCATTGAGTCGGGGTCCTGACAGCGTTGGTATCAGAGCCTGACTGCCTGTAGGATTACCAAGCCAACCGGTCGAAGTTGAGTCTAGAAATTCTTTAGTTATGTAAGGGAATTGATTGTGGGTTGGAACGTAAGGCTCTTTTTACTCCTTTACCTCATGGCCTTCTGATCTGAGTCATCCTATCTTTCCGACGGGGTTAAGGAACTAGGCTTTCTCTTCCGTCTATCAGGATCACGTGTTACTACTCCGTAGTCCCATAGGATTGGTTGATCAGAGTCATACCCCAGTTTTGAGTATTTCCGGTGTAGTCTGTTTAGTATGATCTCAGAACCTTGAGTAATGTTGATGAGTATGTTATTACCCCATGCTAGTAGGATGTCTCATTCTGAGCATTTTACTGCCGTTATGCTGCCGAAATTTCCCTAGGAGTTCGAGAGATACTAATTCCTTGTCCTACATCCTACAGTCCATAGTTGATGCTGATTCCGTCCTTGGTTCGTTTCTCAGGATGTCATCAGCTAAGCGAAGTTCCGTTGCTCGTAGCCAGAACCACGGAGATGGTAGGGATGAGGATCCTCCCGATCAGCCTTCGTTGACAGAGTTCATGCTAGAGATGGAGAGGAACAAGCGTGAGTCTAACCGTTTGTTGGCACGTATCGAGGAGAACACCGCACTTCGGTCCAATAAGTCTGCGACCATTCATGACTTCATTCGCTTGCACCCACCTACCTTTCATCATTCCATCGAGCCACTCGATGCAGATGACTGGCTCCGTAGCATCACTCATAAGCTGCGTTCCGCGAGCGTAGCTGAAGATGACAAGGTCACCTATGCCACATACCACCTGGAAGGTCCTGCTAGTCTTTGGTGGCAGAACTATGAGGCTATGCTTCCAGCTGGCCAGATTCCTACCTGGAAGGATTTCACTGAGTCTTTTCGCGAGCATCACATTCCCCAGGCCCTCCTTGATCGCAAGAGAGAAGAGTTCTGTAGTTTCACCCAGAATAAGATGGCTGTTGATGCTTACAGTCGAGAGTTTGAGAACCTCGCCCGCTATGCCACAGAAGAGGTGTCCACGGACGCCAAGAAGCAGGCTAGGTTCCGGAAGGGTCTCAACCCCAAGTTGCGTCGTGATCTCCACCTGCATCATTGTGATACATTCCAAGCCCTTGTGAACAAGGCCATTAATGCAGAGACAGCTCAACTCACTTACGAGGAGTCTCGTAAGCACACTCGTGCTTTGGGATCTTCCTCCGGTTCTAGCTCTCAGAAGCGCCGGATTTGGGTTCCAAACTCCGCTCTTCCACCCAAATATGTACCGAGGCCATCTTATGTGGCACCTCATCAAGTTCAGCAGTATGCTCCACCCAGGCCTATTGGTGGACCGCCTTCTAATACAGGTCCACATCCTACCTCCAAGATTTGTTACAAGTGCGGAGAGCCAGGCCACATTGCCCGTATTTGCACTCAGTCCAGAGTTGCTCCACCCCAGCCCGAGAAGTCTATTGGCCATGGTAAGCCATCACGCAAGATGATCAGTGCCAAGTCAGCTCCCACTGAACATGGACGTGTGCATCACGTCTCAGCTAAAGCCGCTCATGATGATCCAGATGTCGTTCTTGGTACACTCCTTGTCAACTGTCATCCGGCATCGGTTTTGTTCGATACTGGAGCGTCTCATTCCTTCATTTCTGAAAGCTATGCCCGCTTGCACGACATGTCATTTTGTGATATGCCCTCCCCACTACTTATTCAAACTCCTGGATCCAAATGGCAAACTTCTAGGATAAGTTATGGCAATGAAATCCTTGTGGACAGACTTGTATTCCTTGCTTCCTTGATATCTCTCAAGTCTTCGGATATTAACATCATCTTGGGTATGGACTGGATGACAGCTCATCATGCCAAGATTGATTGTTTCACCAGGTCTGTTCAGCTCACACACCCATCTGGCAAGATAGTCACCGTCTCCACTAGAGTTGCAAAGCGTCAGCTCTATTCTCTTAATGCCAGCCCTCTTCCAGACCTTGAAGATATCCCGGTAGTTCGTGACTTTCCAGATGTCTTTCCAGAGGAACTGCCAGGTGTTCCACCTGACAGAGATGTAGAGTTCGTCATAGATCTTATCCCAGGAACAGCTCCAATCTCCCGGAGACCCTACAAGATGGCACCCTTAGAACTAGCCGAGCTTAAGAAACAACTTGATGAGTCCTTGCAAAAGGGTTTCATCCGTCCTAGCTCTTCTCCTTGGGCTTGCCCCGTCCTCTTCGTCAAGAAGAAGGATGGTACGGATCGGATGGTTGTAGATTATCGCCCCGTTAATTTGGTTACGATAAAGAACAAGTATCCGCTCCCCAGGATCAACGACCTGTATGATCAGCTCGCTGGATCCTCAGTCTTCTCCAAGATGGATTTAAGGTTAGGATACCACCAAATCAAAATCAGAAACGGGGACATTCCCAAGACAGCTTTTGTCACTCGTTATGGCCAGTACGAGTACACCGTCATGTCCTTTGGCCTAACCAACGCCCCAGCCACATTCTCCCGCTTGATGAACTCGATCTTCATGGAGTACTTAGATAAGTTCGTCGTGGTTTACCTCGATGATATTCTTATCTACTCGAAGAACGAGGAAGAGCATGCCGAACATCTTAGACTTGTGTTAGAAAAACTCAGAGAGCACCGCCTTTATGCCAAGTTCTCCAAGTGTGAATTTTGGTTGCCAGAAGTGACCTACCTAGGCCACGTAATCTCTGGTAAGGGCATTGCTGTCAATCCCGAGAGAGTTCAGGCTGTTCTCGATTGGACTCCACCTGAGACCGTTAAACAAGTTAGGAGTTTCCTTGGTCTAGCCAGCTATTGTCGCCGCTTTGTTGAAAACTTCTCCAAAGTAGCCAAACCCCTCACGGAACTTCTCAAGAAAGATAAAAAGTTTGAGTGGTCCCCACAGTGTGAACACAGTTTTCAGGAACTGAAAAGGCGCCTGACTTCTGCTCCCATACTTGTGCCACCGGATTTCGCTAAAGACTTTATTATCTACTGCGATGCCTCACGACAGGGACTAGGTTGCATTCTTATGCAGGATCGTCATGTGATTGCCTATGCATCTCGACAGTTGCATCCACATGAGGAGAATTATCCTACACATGATCTAGAGCTTGCAGCCGTAGTCTATGCACTCAAGACCTGGCGACATTACCTTCTTGGTAAACGTTGCGAGATCTACACCGATCACCAGAGTCTCAAGTATATCTTCACCCAACCAGACCTAAACCTTAGGCAAAGACGTTGGTTGGAGTTGATCACAGATTATGATTTAGGGATTACCTACACCCCAGGCAAAGCCAATGTCATGGCTGATGCTCTAAGCCGTAAATCCTATTGCAACAATCTCATGTTGCAGCAAGGCCAACCACTTCTCCATGAGGAATTCTGTAAGCTTAATCTTCACATAGCTCCTCGCGGATTTCTTTCTACCTTGGTGGCGAAACCTACCCTTGTGGATCTTATCATAGAAGCCCAGAAGCATGATACGGGGATTACCCGGATCAAGAGAAACATTAAGAAGGGAGTTGGTGGATGTTTCTCTATGGATGATCGTGGTGTTGTTTTCTTTGAGAATCGCTTGGTGGTTCCCAAGAAGCAACATCTTCGACAATTGATTCTTAAGGAGGCGCATGAATCTCCTCTCACGATTCATCCCGGTAGTACTAAGATGTATCAGGACCTACGCCAGAGGTTCTGGTGGACTAGGATGAAGAGAGAAATCGCTGAGTTCATTGCTAAATGTGACGTATGTCATCGCGTTAAGGCAGAGCATCAAAGACCTGCTGGCACCCTTCAGCCTTTAGTTATTCCTGGGTGGAAATGGGATAAAGTTGGTATGGACTTCATCACCGGCTTTCCCAGGACCAAGAGAGGGAATAACGCTATCTTCGTAGTCATTGATCGTCTCTCCAAAGTGGCTCACTTCCTTCCTGTTCGAGAGAGTATCACTGCTAGTCAGCTTGCTGACTTATATATTTCTCGAATAGTGTCACTTCATGGTGTTCCACTAGAAATCAATTCAGACCGTGGCAGTCTTTTCACTTCTCATTTTTGGGAGAGCTTCCAAACTGCCATGGGAACCCATCTTTCTTTCAGTACCGCTTTCCACCCTCAATCAAGTGGTCAGGTGGAACGGGTCAATCAAATTCTCGAAGACATGCTCAGAGCTTGCGTTATCTCATTCGGTATGGATTGGGAGAAATGTCTTCCTTTCGCCGAGTTTGCCTATAACAATAGCTACCAATCCAGCCTCAAGAAAGCTCCTTTTGAGGTTCTCTATGGACGAAGATGTCGAACACCTTTGAACTGGTCAGAAACGGGTGAAAGACAATTCTTTGGACCGGACATGATCCAGGAGGCAGAAGAGCAAGTTCGCATCATTCGTGAGAATTTGAAAACAGCCCAGTCTCGTCAGAAAAGCCAGTACGATCGTCATCATAAGGATATGACTTATGAGATTGGCGACCAAGCTTACCTTCGGGTTACTCCGTTGAAGGGTACCCATCGTTTCGGTATCAAGGGCAAGTTGGCTCCTCGTTACATTGGTCCTTTTCGTATTCTCGCTAAACGAGGAGAGGTTGCCTACCAGTTGGAACTACCCCCACATCTTTCTCGAGTTCATGATGTCTTCCACCTCTCTCAACTCAGGCGTTGCTTCTCGGATTCTATCCGTGGAGTGGACCACGAAACGCTTGATCTCCAAGATAACCTCACATACCGAGAGTACCCGGTTCGCATTCTTGATCAAGCAGAGCGTGTCACTCGACGTCAGAACATCAAGTTTCTCAAAGTTCAGTGGTCTCATCATTCCGAGAGAGAAGCTACTTGGGAGCGAGAAGATCGTCTTCGACTGGAGTACCCCGCTTTCTTCCCGTCGACCCCTGAATCTCGGGACGAGATTCTTTCAAGTGGGGGCGAGTTGTCACATCCCTAGTCTGGTATGACCTAGGCTAGCTAGCCATTTGTGCATCATATTTAAATTTCATTTAAATTTGAAATGAGGATTGGTGGAACCCTCAGAATCATTTTTGAAAATGACCCAAATAAAAATTTCTCCAAAAGGGTCCAAGAAAATGCTCATGTTGCTCTCTGAAAATATTGGACAGAGATAAAAATCAAAACAATATTTTTAGGAGCTCATGGATATTTATTTTGGCCATTTGGATTAATTCGATAAATATTTGCATTGGAAATATATTTCTATATATATGAAATATGGTCCAAAAATTATGCCAATTATAAAAGAGCTCTGGAATAATATATCTAGCTCCTGCAAAAATTGGCATAAGGTAATAAATTGATTTAGTATTTTATTAAATCAAAACAAATGTCAGAAATTAGAAAACATAAATAAATAAAAGAGGGAAACCTTACCTGGGCCTCTTACCTGGCGCCTCCGGCCCAGCCAGCAGGCGGCCCAGCCCGTCCCCCCTCCTCTGTCGTCTTCCTCCCCGACAGGGGGACGGCGCGTGCCCGGCGCGCGCGCGCGCCACCGCGCCACGCCACCTCCCTCCCTGCTTGCCTGGAGCCTCCTCGTCGCCCTGGGACGCCGGACGAAGCCACGCAGCCCCCCCCCGTACCCTCTCACTCTCCCCCGATTCTTCCTCTCCTCTGTCTCTCTCTCTCTCACGGGCCGAACGCCACCGACGCCACCGCCCGCCGTAGTTGTAGCCACCGCGCCCCTCGAGAGCATCTGAGCAGTCCACGAGCTCCGCCCCCTCGCCCTGAAGCTCCTCGTCGAGCCACGCACCTCCGGACGGCCTCCATCGCCGCCATCGCCATCGTCTTCCTCCTCGGGCTCCGCCGTCCGCCGCCGTCGATTCGCCATCACCAGGTCTCCCCCGACCCCGCTGTGCTGCTCTGCGTGATCCCCGTGAGCCTCTGCTTCGAACCCCTCTCCTACCCCTCGCGATTACGCCGTCTAGGCCTCAGTTCCGCCATGGCCGAAGCTCGCCTCCGCTTGAGCTTGTCGCCGGCGTTGCTCCGGCGACCCTTTGGCCACGCCAGTGCACCTAGCACTCTCGCCGCACCTCGTAGTGCCCCGCTAGCGTTTTAGTTCGCGCATTTGCACGCTGCAGCCGCGCCCCCGAACACAGCCGAACTCCGGCGGCCGCAAACGTGGTCGCCGACGTTGTTCTCGGCCACCCCAGCTCTGGCCGAGGGCACTACTCGACGCGCCGCATCGCCAGCTCTTCGAAGAGCCTAAACACGCCTCGAACGGAGCCCTGTGGGTGATTTCCGCGGCGTTCCGCCGTCTCGGGCCTCGCCGGCGGCTAAACGCCGGCGAGTTGACCGGGTTAGACCCCCTGTTGACCCAGATTTGACCCGTGTGGGTCAATGACAGGTGGGCCCGGCCCTGCTAATTTTTAGTTTAGGATTAGTTTAGCAACTAATTATCTCTGTTAACTAACTGTGACACTGACAGTGGGCCCCAGAGCCACTAATCTTTTTAATTAGAATTAAACTAACCCTGTTTAACCCCCTGTCACTGACGTGTGGGTCCCACACGTCAGGTTTGACCCGGACCAGCCCAGTTGACCGCTGACGTCGTGCTGACGTCATGCTGGCGCTATAATATGATTTCTGGGATTTAATTTAAATCAGAAAATTCCAGAAATTGTTTTAAACTTCAAAAATTCATAACAATTCAACCGTAGCTCAGATTAAAATAATTTATATATGAAAAATTATCAGAAAAATGCAATCTTTCCATCTGTACTAGTTTCATGCATGAAAAACCAACTTATACATGCTGAATATGGGAAAACACATTATGGCATATATAAGAGACTTAATTTAGAAATGCATTTGAACCTTTGGTTCAAATGGACTTCAAACCAAATGTTTACTAATTGCATTAGCTCAAACAGCATCACATCTACATGCCATGTTCATGCATCATATTGTTGCATATGATTGTGTATTGATTGCCGGCACCGTTCCTTCTCGATAGGTCCTGCTCCGGAGACGTTCCAGAGTACCTGTCTGTGAAGCAGTGCCTCCCTTGTTGATTTACCAGGCAAGCAAACCCCCTTGTTCATTTCGATAAAACCCTACTCTCTCGCTCCTGCTCTCAGTTATTGCATTAGGACAACAACGATTCATCTACTACTTTGTGCTGCGGTAGTTGAACCCATTCCTCTGCATGACCTGTCATTGCCACAGTAAATAGTTGAAACCCACTAGCATGTGTAGGAGTTGATTGAAGCCACTGATGTGTTCCTACCATGCTATGCCTGCTATTGCTTAGAGTTGTGTCAGGTCTGATTCATTGGGAATGAATTGGAGTGTTACGATATGTTCTGATGCTGAGAATGAAGTGTGTGTGAACACGATTTGGTAAAGGTAGCGGTGAGAGGCCATGTAGGAGTACATGGTGGGTTGTCTCACTGGAACCGTCCTTAAGCACTGAGTTCTATGTATGTTGTCCAATGACTCGATACTACCACACATTGGGTTCCGGTAACTCGACCCCTCTCGACTTATTAACCAACTTGGTCTCTGTCCAGGAGTCGCAACTAGTTTCTGGTGTTTGTAGGTAGTGTTAGTAGTCTACCAAGTGGCACCCGGCCAGGTGGGCTTGGGACAGACTAGGCACCAGTGGCACGGTGTACCAAGCGTAGATCCATCCGGCGAGGTGGGCTTGGGAACCCTGCACACATCGTTTGGGGCCGTGAGTGAAACCCCGGCCGGATCTCCTTGCGGATGGAACCCGAATAGGCGATAAACCTGGATTAGAGTCTTGTGTGGTTAGTCAGGTCGTGGCCGACACCCTCGCCAGGCTTCCGCTTGAAGGTTGCCGAGATACATGACGTGTACATGGCGGTAAGTGGCGAGAGCGTGTGTGATGAAGTACACCCCTGCAGGGTTAACATGATCTATTCGAATAGCCGGGTCCGCGGTTATGGACTTCTTGGATGCTTACATGGTACATAGACAACTTGAAGTGGATACTCTAAAATGCTCAAGACATGTGTGAGTGCTATGGATGGCCTTCTCGTAGGGGGACGGGGATGAATCCATAGTAGTGTATTGTGTGGTGATTAGTGGACTCGTGTACGTTGTTTCACCTCAAGAGTTTCTGGTAGTCGTAGAACAGGATAGCCACAGAGTCAAAGCTGGCTTGCTGCAACTAAACCCCACATTACCCTCTTGATACAAATGCATGTATGATAGGATCTGATGTAAGTCTTGCTGAGTACCTTTGTACTCATGTTGCTTTATTTATGTTTTTGCAGCGGAGACTTCGGTCTTACTAGTGTTCTCATGGACTTCGACTAGTAGCTAGTACCTCAGCTACGATCTTGATCGGATGGTGTAGATAGTCAGGCTCTTCAGCCTTTTTCATTTGTAGATGTCTGTACTCAGACATGTAATGCTTCCGTTTGTTGCTTGATTGCTCTGACTGTTGGGTCATGTGACCCCTGCTTGTAATAATGCTGTGATGGCTCTTCTGAGCCTTTATCTATATGATTGTTGAGTTATGTTGTGATGCCATGTTGTACAACACATACTTGCATGTTATGCGTACGTGTAATGTGTATTGCTATGTGTGGGATCTGACTATCTAGTTGTTTATTCTCAGTAGCCTCTCTTACCGGGAAATGTCTCCTAGTGCTTCCACTGAGCCCTGGTAGCTTGCTACTGCTCCGGAACACTTAGGCAGGCCGGCATGTGTCCTTCTTCGATCCTGTGTCTGTCCCTTCGGGGAAATGTCACGCGATGAATACCGGAGTCCTGCTAGCCCGCTACAGCCCGGTTCACCGGAGTCCTGTTAGCCCAGTGCTACAGCCTGGATTCACTCGTTGATGACCGACACGTTCGATGCTGGGTCATGGATGCCTGTCCCTGTAAGTTAGTGCCACTTTGGGTTTACGACTAGCCATGTCAGCCCGGGCTCTTTATCATATGGATGCTAGCGACACCATCATATACGTGTGCCAAAATGCGCAAACGGTCCCGGGCAAAGGTAAGGCGACACCCGTGGGAATACCGTGTGTGAGGCTGCAAAGTGATATGAGGCGTTACATGCTAGATCGATGTGGCATTGAGTCGGGGTCCTGACACTTAGATAGACATCCCTCTAGTCATCTAAATTATCACGTGATCCAAATCAACTAAACCATGTCCGATCATCACGTGAGATGGAGCAGCTTTCAATGGTGAACATCACTATGTTGATCATATCTACTATATGATTCACGTTCGACCTTTCGGTCTCAGTGCTCCGAGGCCATATCTACATATGCTAGGCTCGTCAAGTTTAACCCGAGTATTCTGCGTGTGCAAAACTGGCTTCACCCGTTGTATGTGAACGTAGAGCTTATCACACCCGATCATCACGTGGTGTCTCGGCACGACGAACTGTAGCAACAGTGCATACTCAGGGAGAACACTTATACCTTAAAATTTAGTAAGGGGTCATCTTATAATGCTACCGTCGTACTAAGAAAAATAATATGTATAAAAGATAAACATCACATGCAATCAAAAATATATGACATGATATGGCCATCATCATCTTGTGCTCATGATCTCCATCACCGAAGCATCGTCATGATCTCCATCGTCACCAGCGCGACACCTTGATCTCCATCATAGCATCGTTGTCATCTCGCCAACTATTGTTATTATGACTATCGCTACCGCTTAGTGATAAAGTAAAACAATTACATGGCGATTGCATTGCATACAATAAAGCGACAACCATATGGCTCCTGCCAGTTGCCAATAACTTTGTTACAAAACATGATCATCTCATACAACAATTTATATCACATCATGCCTTTGACCATATCACATCACAGCAAGCCCTGCAAAAACAAGTTAGACGTCCTCTACTTTTTTGTTGCAACTTTTACGTGGCTGCTAGCTTCTAGCAAGAACCGTTCTTACCTATGCATCAAAACCACAACGATTTTTGTCAAGTGTGCTATTTTAACCTTCAACAAGGACCGGCCGTAATCAAACTTGATTCAACTAAAGTTGGAGAAACACACACCCGCCAGCCACCTATGTGCATAAGCACGTCGGTAGAACCAGTCTCATTAACGCGGTCATGTAATGTCGGTCTGGGCCGCTTCATCCAACAATACCGCCGAATCAAAGTAAGACATTGGTGGTAAGCAGTGTGACTATTATCGCCCACAACTCTTTGTGTTCTACTTGTGCATATAACATCTATGCATAGACCTGGCTCAGATGCCACTGTTGAGGAACGCGGTAATTTCAAAAAAAATCCTATGATCACGCAAGATCTATCTAGGTGATGCATTGCAACGAGAGGGGAGAGTGTGTCCACATACCCTCGTAGACCAAAAGTGGAAGCGTTAAGTAACGTGGTTGATGTAGTCGAACGTCTTCGCGATCCAACCGATCAAGTACTGAACGCATGGTACCTCCGCGATCTGCACACGTTCAGCTCAGTGACGTCACTCAAACTCTAGATCCAGCTGAGGCCGAGGAAGAGTTCCGTCAGCACGACTGTGTGCTGACGCTGATGATGAAGTTACCGGCGCAGGGCTTCGCCTAAGCACTACGACGATATGACCGAGGTGGAAAACTGTGGAGGGGGGCACCGCACACGGCTAAAGATCAACTTGTGTGTCTATGGGGTGCCCCCCTCCCCCGTATATAAAGGAGAAGAGGAGGGGGCTGGCTGGCCACAAGGGGCGCGCCCAAGGGGGGGAATCCTACTCCAAGTAGGAGTAGGTTCCCCCTTTCCTAGTCCAACTAGGAGAAGAAGGAAGGAGAGGGAGAGGGAGAGGGAAATAGGGGCCGTGCCCCCTTCCCCTTGTCCTATTCGGACTCCCCTTGGGGGGGTGCGCCACCTCCTGGTGCGGCCCTCTCTTTCCCCTAAAGGCCCACTAAGGCCCATTACTTCCCGGGGGGTTCCGGTAACCCTCCGACACTCTGGTGTTATCCGAAACTATCCGGAACACTTTCGGTGTCCGAACAACATGGTCCAATATATCAATATTTATGTCTCGACCATTTCGAGACTCCTCGTCATGTCCGTGATCTCATCCGGGACTCCGAACAACCTTCGGTACATCAAATCACATAAACTCATGATACCAATCGTCATCGAACGTTAAGCATGCCGACCTTACGGGTTCGAGAACTATGTAGACATGACCGAGACACATCTCTAGTCAATAACCCATAGCGGAACCTAGATGCTCATATTAGCTCCTACATATTCTACGAAGATCTTTATTGGTCAAACCACATAACAACAAACGTTGTTCCCTTTGTCATCGGTATGTTACTTGCCCGAGATTCGATCGTTGGTATCATCATACCTAGTTCAATCTCGTTTAGTAGTACTTCATCCTGCAACTAACTCATTATTCGCAATGCTTGCAAAGCTTATAGTGAAGAGCATTACCGAGAGGGCCCAGAGATACCTCTCTGAAACAAGGAGTGACAAATCCTAATCTCGATCTATGCAAACCCAACAAACACCTTCGGAGATACCTGTAGAGCACCTTTATAATCACCCATTTATGTTGTGACGTTTGGTAGCACGCAAAGTGTTCCTCCGGTATTCGGGAGTTGCATAATCTCATAGTCTGAGGAATGTGTATAAGTCATGAAGAAAGCAGTAGCAATTAAACTGTAACGATCATAATGCTAAGCTAACGGATGGGTCATGTCCATCACATCATTCTCCTAATGATGTGATACCGTTCATCAAATGACAACACATGTCTATGGTTAGGAAACATAATCATCTTTGATTAACGAGCTAGTCTAGTAGAGGCATACTAGGGACAATATGTTCTGTCTATGTATTCACACATGTACTAAGTTTCCGGTTAATCCAATTCTAGCATGAATAATAAACATTTATCATGAAATAAGGAAATAAATAATAAATTTATTATTTCCTCTAGGGCATATTTCCTTCAACCCTTGGCTGCTCCCACACTGATGGATGTTGATTCTGCTCCTCGTTCCGTAGCCCCACAGATGGAAAAGGAAGAAAGGAAATCTGTTTAGCCCATGGCTCAAGAAGTTATTATGTCTCCGAGTGTACTTCAAGTGTCCGACTCCAAGGCTGCAATGTCTGTGAAAGATAAGGCTCCCGTGCCCGAAGGATTGAAATCCGTTGAAGAAGTTCCAGCGAGCAAAATTGATGGAACTACAAGTTCTTTGAAGCCATCTGTCTGTGCAAAGACGAGGAAGTGCAAGGCTCCTCTCAACCCTATTAAAGAAGACCCAGCTGTATCTGATGAATCTTTAATCAAGCGCTTAGTCGATTCAGTTGTACATGTTGACTCCTCTGCTCATGTTCCGAAGATCAAGAAGGCCACCGTTGAAGTACCTCGTGAAGAAAATCCCTCACTTTAGGATATTTTTCTTCGAACTCTACAGGCCTTGGAGAGCCACATAAAGCTCGATCGCAAAGTTAAATTGGAAATGATGGCTCAGATCAATTTTCTTCACAATTATACTCACCAAGCTCTCCTGCATGAGATCACAAGCGCTCATGGACCCTTCTGCGCAAGCACTACCCTCGCAAGCAGCTATCTGCAAAGGGAATCGAAAAATAATATGGCCATCTGAATCTGTTTGAAGCAACTCGCATCCGAAGGCAAACCCCAGTGCTTCCTCAGCGTTCTAACTCAACTGATCTATTGTTTATTGCAGCAAACGATGAGATTGAAGATACTGCAGGCACAGTGATATTCAAGCCAGATGCATGTCGCTCCACTCATAAAGCTGCTCGAAGCCAATGCTACAAGTCCTGCTCCTGCTTCGGCCTCAACTATTGCTCGTTCCGCTTCGTCGAACAGTTTGAGCTTTGAGGGTTTTTGGACGAGTAGTTCTTCATATGCATTATCTTCCCTTTTTGAAACTTGTTGACAAAAAGGGGGGAGAAGACCATCAAGAGGATAGATGAGCGGGTTATTTGCAGGGTGTTTTCATTCGCCATTTGCTTTTCCTTTGAACCATTTGGTTTATTTCGTTGAACTATTTTCTTTTGGTAATGAAACTCTATAGCACCGCATGTGGTGTTGGTGAACTTAGTCATCATGTACCATTAATAACCCCTGCAATGCTATTTGCTATCGGTTATTTGGTTGCAGGTGCTATCGATATTTACTCATTGCAATGATTATCTTCGATATCTATCTATTTTGCAGGTGAAGTAAAATAATTCAAAGGAGATTGAAATCATACCTCTCTGAATAGAGATATGTAGTGTCTCAATCAATATCTCATATTTCCTGCTACACTATTTCCTATTATCTAACAATGCAGGAGAAGTAAAGCGACTTCAAGCTGAACCTATTCGGTTCTCAAACGAAAAACCATTTCAGTCTATCTGATGTGATGTTTTTCCTTCGCTAGCAATTATTTGTTCATCCTAGGAAAACTCCATCTGGAGCTCATTCACTTCGAGTTATTTTCCTTTGCATCCGATGTTGTGATATAACTTGCATATCTAATTTGTGGGGATTTACTATGCCTCGTGCGGATTCAAACTCTGTTCCGAGTAAATCATCATGGCCTATTTATGCGACAAATCATTTCAAAGTATTCATAATCTTTAAAAAAATCTTTTCTAAGATTGTGTGTTGCAAGAAACACCTCAGACAGGATCGAGAGCATTGATCAACGATACAAATGATACCCGACGACACCTCATACGAAGATTCACCTCACTACCTTCCAGCTTATCTCCCAAGCATATCCCAAATGGAATATCCTTAGTATGATGCCTACATTCAAGGGGCGTGTTCATCTTCGTAATTACTTCTCGTCTAGTTTTTTCATTCACATCCCTTATTTCCTATCACTTCATCTATCTATCGATGTGTTTTGTTTTGTCAACAATCATCCCGGAAAGGGGGAGATTGTTGGTGCAATATTTGCCCTCTTGTGTTTTGGAGATTGTTGACAGAAGCAAACATGGACTGGTTTGTTTGCTAGTGCACACAGAGAGAAATAGACCATGCAGAACCAAAGAGAATGCCATCTTTGGTGTCAAGTTCGAGGAACTTCACCAAAGGATATTTGAGATGCAGAGATGATTCAGTTATGTATCTCGATGCCTTTCAGGCGAGAAGAGTGAGATGAAGATGACCCCTTAAAATTATTGCTGACACTAAGCAACCGGTTTGGTGTTCGCCTGAACTAAAGTGACTGCAGCTGAGAAGGTCGAAGGCAAAATGAAGATGTGGCATTCGTTTTGTTGTCCTTCTTCTCTTTCTTGAGTCATAGGACCTCTGTACTATTAAGAGGGGTATAGGTTCTCGAAGCTTAGATCTGTTGTTATGCTTAGCGCAAACCTATGCAAGACTGAGAGAAATCACTTTATGCTCTGAATGATTACTTGTCAGCAGAAGATGTAGTTCTTCAATGCTGCAGGGGATATCTTTCGGACTGAGGAGTTAGTATTTCTTGCTCCACAAGGAATGTTACTGGTATGCTCAAATTTCTGACCATTGGACTCGTTTCATTCGGCCATTGGTTGTCTCACATGTCCATTTTAGTCATTTCCCATAAAGGAAGGTTGTGGCTATAAATAGCCACCCGGTTCCAACGTTGTCCATTGGCTGCTCCGCTTAAGATTTCTAAGAATATTGGTTGAGCATCCCCTCCTTGAGAGAATTGAGTTTAAAATCCACCGAGAGAGAACCAAGAACCAAAACTTAGACAGTGGTTAAGCATCACAGTAGTTCTGAGTTATAGTTCTTGTACCTATTACGCTTGAGAGTTGCGCACTCTCTAGAGGATAAGTGTCGGCTCGAGTGTTGAAGAGTTGTTGTCTTCACCGAGCAAGATCTTCAGCAGCCAAGAGTAATTGTGGTTTGCAAAGGAAGTCTGTTGAAGATTTGGAGATCAACGATAAGCATCTACCACGAGCGAAATCAACTGGGTCTGATTAGATCCTGGTTGAAGGAGAATAGGATGGGGAGAGGTTTGCTCATGTGTTCAATCACAAGTCCCTCCAACCAGACGTAGTCCTTTGGCAGAAGGGCGAAATGGTCTACCAAATTCACCTATCGCCATCGAGCATCGTTGGTTCATCTATTTCTCAGGGATTATCTTTCATGCCCTATGATCATAGTATATCCGTTTACTCATTTTATCTTCCGCTTGTGAACTGCTTTATATCTCTATACCTGGTTGGGGGGCTTCTCCATGGCATTCATCACTTGGCTGAAGGTGCCAGAGACGAGAACGACCCTGCAGTCAGTGCCTGATAGGAGTTGGTCGTGGCGAGGCAACTTGATACATGCCCTAGAGCAGGCCTTGACGGCGGCGGTGGCGGACCCACCCATCTCGATTATGAGCCCCGCCTAGGCATGCGAGACGAGGAATCTCGTGTGCGTCAGCTTGTTATCCCCGGCCCCGCCAGCGCCGTCCTCTGGTTCTGAGCCATGCATGCATACATATAGGAGAAGAAGAGGAATCAATTTTAGGAAAAGTGAAATCTTCATTATTGGGGGGACAATAACATTGTTGCTTATTATGCTGATATGTTTAGGTGTCAAGTATTTCGGTGTTCCGGTTAGCTTTGCTAAACTGAAATCCATTGATTGGGAATTTCTTATAGCCAAGATGACAAAAGAATAGATGCTTGGATTGGTAACACAGCTTCCTCTGGTGGGAGATTGACCTTGATTAATGAGTGAAGAGCATTGTACGTCCCTGAACTATTTCTTAGGTGTCATGTACGTTCTAAAACTATGAAAATAGGCATTACATGATCTAAAATCTGTCTAACCCCACCTGACTGGCCAGGTGGAGCCGTTTACCCATGACATGTTAGAACGGGCCCCACAATGTAGCGGGCGGTCGGAAATATGCAAATAAATCCAAAAATGATTATTTCAAAAAAAATGTTCACGGATATGCAAAAATGTCCATGAATTTAGAAAAATATTCATTAGTTTATAAAAATGGCCGCGGATATGAAAAACTGTTCATCACTTTGAGAAAATGTTCGTGAACGATGAATTTGAAAATAAGTTTGCAAACAGTGAATTTGGAAGAAAAAAAATGGTCGCGGGCTTAAGAAAATGTTGGGAACAATGAATTTTATTAGAAAAGAAAATACATTCACAGACAACTTATTTAAAAGTATGTTCACGAACAACAAAAACAGTTCATGAATATGAAATAAATGTTCACAACTTTAAAAGAGTATTCACAAACAATAAATTTGAAAATATGTTCGCGAACCACAAATATTGTTTACGAATATGGAAAAAATGTTTGCGACTCAAAAAATGTTCGCTGCTGATGAATGTAAAAAAAGTCCGCAAGAATTTGGAAAAAATGTTTGCGCATTTTTTTAAAGAAAAGAATATGTTCGCAAAACCACCAATATTGTTCGTGAATGATGAATTTCAAAATATGTTAAGGAACCACAAAAAATGTTCGCGAATATGGAAAAAATGTTCATGAATGATGAATTTGAAAAAAAAATGCACAAATTTCTTAAATGTTTGTTCATTTTTTAAAAGAGCAAAATTTAAATATTTAGTGGATTTAAAAATGTTCACGGATTAACAAAAACGTTTATTTCATGAATTTTATAATATGTTTATGTATTTACAAAATGTTCATTAATTTAAATGTTTAAGGTTTTGAAACAAGTTTATGAATTTGCTAATATGCTAATGTATTTAAAAAATGCTCATTAATTTAAATGTTCAAGGTTTCAAAAAATGTTCCTGAATAGTGAAAAAATTGTTCACGACTTCCAAAAATATCGCTAACAGTTTTGAATTTATCATTCATGACTTTAAATGTTCATTAATTTGTGGTTCACGGACACATTTTCAAAATTACCATTTGCGAACATTTTTTCCTTATTCGTGAACATGTTTTGAAACCATGAATTTGAATTTATTTGGAGTGAAGTGCTTTTATTGTTCCCTGGAGTTTATTTGAATTTATCTGCATTTTCCGTCACCAGCCGTTACCTTGGGGAGCCCCCTCTCCGATGTGTCACGGGTCAACGGCGCTAGATGGACGGTCAGGAGGGGTCGGACAGATTTTGGACCTGAATGACACACTTACTACACTTCGAGGATCTGGATGCCTATTTTTATAGTTTGAGAACCTACAAGACACCCCTGAAATAGTTTAGGACCGACCATGCACTTCACTCTTGATTAATTCTAGTTTATCTGGCATCCCATCCTAGTGCATGCCTATGTTTGTCCTAAATAAAACCACTATTGAGAAGATGTAGAAGCCTAGAAGAATGTTCTTCTGCCAAGAGGGGATCAATAGGCGTAAGTTCCATATGGTTTGCTGGATTAGGATATGTAGATCTAAAGAGAAAGGTGCTACGGACGCGGAGTTTCTGCTTCCGGGCTCAACTGCACGCGCGCTCAGTAAAAAATGAAAAAAATACTAGAAAAAATTCAAACAAATCTAATTTTGTTGTGTGATAGATAATTTGATGCGGCAGGTCTGCTTCAAATATTTTGGTCATCTGAGCAGTTCCCGGCAAAAAAGACAAAATCAGGGTATGTAAAAATGGTTACTATTCATGCACTGTTCTGACCCGATTTGTCTTTTTTGCCGAGAGCTGCTCAGATATCCAAACGCCTTGAAATTTGAAGTGGACCTCAGTACCTCACGCATCAAATTATCTACCACACGAAAAAAATTGCACTTTTTTTTGAATTTTTCTAGTATTTGTTTTGAAAAAAAAATCTGAGCGGGAGCAGATGAGCCTAGGCACCGAGTTGGATTTCCCGTAGAATATTAGTCTCTCAGTCAAGTAGTGGTGGAAACTCGAGACACATAATGGCTTATGGCAAACTATTGTCACTAAGAAATATCTTAAGAGACACAGTATTGCCTATGTTAAAACTAATGATTCTTCTTGCTGGAAAGCCCTCATGAAAGTTAAGGATGTTTACATAGTGGGTACAAAAGTTGTGTTACGAAATCCCCCCCCCCCCCGAACCATCTTCTCTGCGGCGACTCGAGGGGGGGGGGGGGGCAATCCTAGCCACTGCAGTTTAGCCACCCCCCCCCCCCTCGCTGCAGCCGCCGCCACCAAAGGAGCCCATCGGCGCACCCGCGTGGCTCTGATGAAGGTGGCGGCGGGGATCTCGGCGGCTTCACCATGTGTGGAGGGCCTCGGCTTCCGGGGCGGCGATGCGTGACGTGGCATGTGCTGCGGGCGGCGATGCGTGACGTGGCCTATGCTGCGGGCGGTGTCGGCGGGTGCAGGTGGGTTGCCTCCCTGGCTATGCAGGCACGGAGGTGGCGGGTGGCGGTTGCGGCGGCGGCCCCTCGTAGTTCGGTTGTGCCTTGGAGAAGAGGCGTCCTCAACTTCGATCTACTCCGATTCGCGTCGATCCCAGTCCCTAGCGGCTCTGGTCGCCGGTTCTCGAACGTCGGTTACGCATATCTAGTGGGTGGGTGCGGATTTGGGGGTAACCCCTGGCTGGCACGGCGGCCACACCGAAGACGTCGCCTTTGGGCGTCGTTTCCCTTGCTGGAGGCTTCGGTGGGATTCCTCTTCCTTCCACCCATAAGCTTAGGTGGGATTCCTCTTCCTTCCGCCCATAAGCTTAGGTGAAAGCCTCATGTCCCCTTTTCCTGGCGACAACGGTATTTTGGTGGCGTGTTCCTTCCTGAAGGTGTCATCCGGGGATGGCTCGAGTGGTGGTGGAGTTGGGTGTGGTTCGATGGCGGCATGTGGTGGCCTGGTCTCATCTTCGGCATCCTACTCTGGTCCAGGTGCGGAGGGTTCCAGTCGCTGGTGCGAGAGGATTGGGGTCCCTGCCTTAGTGTCGGCGGTAGGCCTTCAGCGTTGGCGATTCCTATCCTTGACCGGGGGCATGGTGTATCATTCTTTTGGCCTTCTCTGAGGTTTCAGCGCCTTCGTCCGACAACTCCGATTCGGTGGTCTGCCTTGCTGCTGCCGACGACAGTGATTGAGTGGTCGGTTCTCCGTTTCATGTGGGTCTGTTCCTTGCCTCTCCTTTGGCAGCTTGGGCACTTTGATTTGGGTTCTAGGGTGAACCACTCCGTCGGCCGCCGGTGCGGCACCCGTCGAGCCTGGGTGAAAGGGTAGGGGCCCTTTGCGGCGGCGGAGTCAGATCATGTGTTGCCCCTGTTTGGTCCTTTGGTGGCAGTCAGCGACATAAAACATGCATGGTGGTGCCCTCCTCCCGTCATCTTAGTAGGTTAACTAGTTTTGGCTTTGCGGCGTTTGATGGCAAGGGTGTTGTGTGCTCTTTGCCTTCGAGTTGTTCTACTGAGCACATTGTATCTTTATTTCTGCTTTCCTTTTCTTTCGTGTTGTAAGTTGCAGTCTTGTACTCCTGGCCGGTTGATGGCTTTATTAATTCAAAGCCGGGCTCTTCTTGGGCCTTCGTTCCAAAAAGTTATGTTCAAGCAAGGCAACCAGATGAGATTTTGTAAAGATCCCTAGTTCCAGGAGATCCCCTTGTGTGTGCAACTCCCTGCCTTGTTTGATAAGTATTTGTCAAGATCAAGAGTGTACTATTGCTAAATTTGTGTCACAGGGCCATCAATTGCCTTTTAGATGTAGGTTGTATGGTGATAATCTGGCTAACTGGAACCTTGTGGTCGAACAATGCCAGAATTTAAAGTTGGTTGATGAATCCGATACTATCTCCTGGTCTTTGTCCACAAAGAACATCTTTTACTCTAGATCAGTTTACAAATGGCTTGAAAGTGGGATTGCTGGTGCTAATAATCGTTGGATTTGGAAAGCCTCTATTCCTCTTAAGATCAAGATTTTTATGTGGCAACTAATGCAGAACTCTGTTTTGACTGGAGATACTAATTTGAAAAAAGAAAGTGGACTGGACTCCTTCTGCAATAACATTGAAACTGCTGAAGACTTGTTCTTCTCCTGTAGCATTGCAAAATCAGTTTGGGGATGCATTGGGCGATATTCTGGGGGCTGCCTGTTGTCCTAGAAATGCTTGGCAGAGTTTAACTTGGATGTATGCTTTCCTGCCTGGGGGTGAGAAGTTCTATATGATCGAATCGCTGCGGTTATTTGGGGGATTTGGAATGTTCTTTACAAGATTACCTTTGAAAAACATGTGGTGAAGTCTCCTATTGAGGCTATTTTGGATGGGTTTCAGCAGCCACAGGTTTTGGATGGGTTTCAGCAGCCACATATCGATTCATGTCGGCATGCACCATGTTTTGGATGGGTTTCAGAAGCCACATTTCGATTCAAATTCAACCTGATCATGGGTGGTGGTTGTGGCATACAGTACAAATTCCAAGTCGAAGCCCATCATAGATTACTCGCCTGTATAATAATGCTTATAATCAAACCACCAACGTCTCTAGCTGCTCAAGTTAGCAATCAACCCATCAGCCTGTTTGCTTCTCCAACAGCTGCTACTGCTACTGCTACTACAATACACATACGGCCCAGCACTAGGCCTACTAAAGATCAGCAACACTAGCTACACTACACGGCATACCATACACAAAAGGTCGGGGGAACATGCTTATAAACAGGATGCGGAGAGGCGTGGATACACGGGCGGCGGCCTCTCGTCATATGCAAGCCCCGAGCGAGTAGAAGTCGCACCCCAGATCATCGCCGAAGGCAGCATCGTCCTTCTCCTGTGTATGCATAAGCAAAACCATCGTTAGATCAATAGGGTGGCGCTGAGGATATATGTATCGCTTGCGATGAGATTATGATGAACATAAATGGTTATGCTGAAGCTACTGGTTATGTTCCTAGGCTGATTATGATGAATATAATGAATTTAAATGATTCTAATGTATCGCTCTACTAGGTTGAAGCTACTGGTTATGCACCTTACGGGGAACGATACAGTTAAAAGTATGGGGGAGGTTGAAAAAGTCGCCTTACCACTTTGATCATGGAATTGAGAAGACCGTCGAAGCTGCAGGTGCTGGAGCTGAGCTCGCTCTGCAGCCTTTGAGTGCCTGATTCGGACGCATTCCTTGCCATCGAAGTGTCTCCTGAGAAGAGGATGTCAAACTTTGCTTGTGGAGCAGCTGTCGAGGCGCTCGCGCTTGTCTGTCCAAACATTCTGCCACCGTGGCTGCTGTCGATGCTGCAATTATTCGACCTTTGGCTCATGGAATGATGAGCACTAATATTGCTTGGCAGGTGAGAGGAGCTCCACATAAGCTTCGGATCAAGCAGACTGTCTGAACTTCCAAAGCTCAAGTACTTCTGCTCGGTATCTGGAGACAGATGTACCGCGCCACCGAAGGAGCTAGCTCCCACTTTGGTACCTCTTGCGACCACAAGGTCATTTGTTGGACGGAAACTTGCTGAGAATGCATCACCCAATCTGGTTGCACCATTGCTGCTGAATGAAGCACCATTATTGTTGAATGAACCATGCACAGGCAACATGTTTGCAGAAAATCCAGATGAAGGAAGAGCGCTCTGCTGGCATACACGAGACTCCAATGGACCAGAAGAGGCTCCAATGGCACCTTCGAGAATTTCTACACTTGCAGATGGAGCTCGAACTGATGGCTGGATGGCTACTTTGGCCTGTGTGCACTCCACGAGATCTGGAGGTAGTAATGGACTGCTTGTGACACTTGGGAGCATGCGAGGCATGCCATTACCCCGGCTATTCCCAGAAAGGATGGTGGACAGATCACCACTGCCCTCATTCATCCACTTCTGTTGCAATTGGGCCTGCCCAAGCGATGTTGCTAAACCTTGTCCCAAGTTCCCATGCTGGTTTCCTGGTAGGCTAAGATGATACTTAGCTGCATCACCAATCAAAGGATTTGTTGTGCAACTGCTACTTCCAGTCGGAATTGACCTGGAAGTAGCCACCCCCTGAATCACAACCGCTGTTTGGTTGTTTCTAGGACTATTTAGCAATCCATGTGCACTGAAAGTTGATAGCGCTGCAGGAGAGGTGAAAGCTTGATAACCCTGGAGTCCTTCGAATGCATCCATGCGCAGAAAGGGGTCTCTACCTCCCAAGGCAGCAACGATGCCAGCTTGTTGTGATGCCACAGCACTTAACCGTCGGAGATAAAGCCTATATTTCTGCATGTACACCAAAGCAATCGGTTAAACTTGTGAAGCAGGTTATACCAAGTGTTTAATTATCTATTCACGTCTAGTACTTAGTTTGTTTCCAAATGAGTCCCTTTTTCCAGCTCTACCAGATTACACATTTACTTGTTTCAGAATTTGCATGAAACTGCACTGTTTAAAGGTGAAAATAAAATACTTACAAAAAAACAGTGAAAATACATACTTACTCCAGCTCTAGTATGGAGATTGAAAGTATATTTGTTCCAGGTTATAATCATGGTGACAGCAGTGCTTTCTTTCACAACAACTTTAATACTGTTAATCACTCAGCATATTATATTTTACTCCCTCCGTCCCAAAATAAGTGTCACAAATTTTGGGACGGAGGGAGTATATGCTAGTATCATGTATCATTTGCACTGAAGAACTCAATGAAAATTTGCAGAATACACATACAGCAAAAATTATCTCCTAGTTATAGTAATTTGTTCTATGCACTACCATCTTGAATACCTAGCTGCTCTCTGCGGTGCAGATTTAAGCTAGGCGGTATGGAACAGACAGAGTACTGAACTACTAATAATAATTACAAAGAAGTAAATTAAGTGGCTTGCCTGTAGGTGACTTGCAACATTTTCCCTAGTGAGTTTCTCAACGTTCATGAGCTCGAGTATCCTTTTTGGCACAGCTTCTGCATAAACATGAAAGAATAGTGAGCAACATGAGTGACTCCAGAAAAAAAGTACAGTAGCAACAGAGGAGGGAGGTACTGGTAAGTTCTTACTGTCAATTCCAAGATGGTTGACAGCAGCGACAAATTTTCTATGCAGTTCAACTGACCAAACAACTCTTGGCCTCTTTGGAGCCGAAGGGTCATCGTTATCTTGACCACTGCTATCCTCGTCTTCGTCTTCCTCCTCGCTATGGTACTCCTTCCTCTTCTTGCTGGGCCTCCCACTTTGGTCGGGCGACCCACATGTAACTTGGCCGTACACATAGTCAGAGTCCGCACTTGGTGGCTTATTGCACTCTTCATACGTATCAAGATTAATAGAGTCACGGGTAGTGAATTTCCTTCTAACGACATGCTGCCAGATATTCCTAAGCTCCTCGATGCGAACGGGTTTTAGGAGATAGTCGCAAGCACCATGAGTTATCCCCTTCATTACAGTTTTTGTCTCTCCATTCACAGATAACACTGCACAGAAAATAATTGGTTAGCACTGACATTTTCCCCTCCTAAATTAGAAGAACAAATCACAGGATTTGGTGTGCTGAATTGATTCTTTGCACATATGTAGTACATCTTTGTATGTACTTTATAGAAGTACCTCCTGGGCTCCTATTACCAAGATCAGTAAGAAAATTGGGCAGCTGTGAGATGGATAAAACTTGGAACTTACTGATGACAGGGAGGTCCATCTCAAGCCCCACAAGCTCAAGAAGCTTAAACCCATCCATGTCTGGCATGTGCACATCACTGATAACCAGATCAAACATGTCCCTGTTTTCCCGCAGCATCCTCAGCGCGATAACAGCCTGATTCGTCGCCGTCACTGAAAAAACACCAACAGGTTACTCTTCCTTTTTTACAATTTCTGTTGGTAGCTTACCAAACAGACCGCTTGGTAACAGGTTACTCTTCCAAAGTGGGTAACAACTAACAATACAAGAAAAGGGGAATGGTCCTATGCATTTTTCATGGCAAAAATCAGATGCCTCGTGCATCTGTACTATAAAAAGGGAATCATAAATTCAGGTCACGCAATCAAATGAATCTATCCATCTAGAGGTACTCAATCTTTGGCTGCAGGCAGCATTTATATATGATGTTCAGTACACCAAATCTACTTGCGAGCCGTGACAACTACCAACAGCAATTTTTTAGTGGTTGTCCTGGACACTGAGGAACAGGCAGATTTTCTGAAACAGAGCAACTAAAATTGACCGCTCCTGACGCAGTAGACGGCTCCTAAAGAAATTAACAGTCCTGAGCTGAAAAGGAAAAAGAAAGAGCTCTCACCGTGATACTGGCAGCGGCGCAGGAGGGTCTCGAGCACCTTGAGGCAGACCGGGTCGTCGTCCACGGCGAGGACCCGCATGCCGACGGGGAACTGGTCCCTCCCCGCCGCCGCCGCGCCCCTCCTCACGTCCGTCCTCATGAGGACAACAACTCCAGAAAAATCCCCACCCCTCCCTCACTCGAAGCCAACCAATTCGCCGGAAGAAGTCCAAGAACTCGACCCAGCAGAGGCAGCTCGCTCCGGACAGGCTCGGAGGAGTGCAAGAACACGAATTTCACACGGGACGCGCAGGTTGGTGGTGGCGCTGGCCCTAGGCTCCAACCAAGAGGCCAAGAAAACCGCCCAAATCGAGCCAATTGCAGAGGGAGGGAGGCGGGCGCGGGGATGTGGACGGGGGAGGTGGCTTGGACTCGAGGCCTCCCAATCCCCAGCAAGGGAAGGAAAGAGAGCCCGCCGTCCGTCCAACCTTAGCTGAAAAGAGAAGCGGGGAGGGGGAGAAAGAAAGGAGCAGCTGGTGGATTGGGACCTGGGGACGGATGGGGCTTCAGGACCAAACCCACCACCGCCACCGCCCCATCATCATTGAAGCGGGGATGTGGGAAAGCAAGAGGCGGGGCCGGGCCGGGCCGGGAGTTGGACGCCAAAAGAGATGGGCGGAAAAGGGCGCCGATGGCGACCGCCGGAGGTGACCGCGCAACCAATCCCGCACTGCACGCCCCCTCTCTCGGCTCGTACGCGCCGCGGCTGGTCTCTAGGAGGTCGCGGCGGGGAGGAGGGGGCGGAGGGGACGGGGGTTTGGTTGGATTGAGCTAGCTGGGGCGTGGTGGTTCTTGGGCTGGTGTTGGGGAGGAAGAGGGGGGTGGGAAGTGAGTGCGTGAGAGGGGAGGGGGCACGGGCGGCCATGGATATAGAGGAGGGAGCTAGGGTCAAAAGAGTGGCGTGTCATCAGGCCAGGATACAACAGAAGGCGGGGCCCCGTCCATCCACGAGCCTCCTCCAAACTGATCATTACTACTGCTGCAGGAATGTGATTCTCTGTGGCTCACACCAAAGGGGTGATTCTTGTGATTTGTTTGAGGAGACTTTGGTCCTTGACTCTGGGTGCGTATTTTTTGACGGCGGAACCAACTCAAGTTGTCATGGCAACTTTTGTAGGATTTGGCATGATCAAAGGTGAAAGTTGTCATGTAGGGCCAAACAAGCATAAAAATTTGCCATGTTTCACGGAAAAATTATCGTTCGTTCGATCGTGATCAGACGTCTTATAGAGCGTTTGCTAGGAGGCCCAGTCTGACGTTCGCTGGATATCATTTGCGTAATTTATTTCATAAAAAGGGCTCACGCCAGGGTTTACTATGAAGCCCTTAGGTTTACCGAATACAACATGAGGTCTGATGTCCGTCCACAAAGTGCCAAATGTGCTCAAAAGCGAGTAAATAGCCATGTCGAGATGGAGATCAGCAACTAAAAACTCGCTACTGAAGATCGAGCACCAACACTATCTGAGTCACCACGGAAGAGTAGCCGCATGGGGACGTAGACTTGAGATGATGTTGTTGACACACAGTGATTCTTGGCGCATTCTCAAAGGTCTCCAAAGCTATAAAACATGTGTCATCTTGTAAAAGTCATTAGCGAGTTTGCTTAATAAAGGTGCCCCTCAATAAGAGCTTTGTTTTTAAGGTTCCATAGTTTTCAAATAAGGTGAAGCAGGCTATGATACACCATGAAAGGGGCCGACCATTCCTTAGATTGAAGTTCTCAAATGACGATGGTCCCACACGCACCCAAAAACATCTCTGATGCAACTCCACATGAACTAGGATAAAATACATCTAAAGAAGATGTGGTCCATGTCCTCATCGTCCCCACACACTTCGCATTTTCCGTCCCACGGGGCATGGAACTTGGAGACTTGAGCCCCACTAGGCAACATACCTCTATCAAGTTGCACAAAAGGATTTTAGTTTTATCTGGAATCCTCGCCCCTTGAGAATTGTTGTGTAGAAGGAACTTGTGAAAAACTAACTATACGACTCGAGGGCCAGCACAAAGGAGTCTTCCTTGATAGTTGGGTGGGCATCTTGAAGCAAAGTGATAAGGTTTATCCATTGAGACCGATCATCCGGCAACGGAGAGTATGTAAACCGAAGGGTCATATGAGATTTATCCAAATGTCACAAATCCTACAATTTGAATTTGTCTGAAACGTTGAAGAGCCTCAGGAAGGAAGCAAATTGGGGGGCTCCATGTCTAGGAATCTAACCAAAGCCAAAGCATGTGGCGCGAGTATTGCTCATTGCATGTTTTGCTCTAGGGATTGCCACAAGCTTGAAGATCACACTGATCAAGGCAACCGGACTATATTGGAGCATAAATCCTCGCTAACCTTGGAAGGAGTCAGCACTCCATAGTTTAGACTCTTCATATCGAGGAGACCCTTAAAGAAGGCATCAACCAACTTGAAAATTTGAGCCCCATTAGGGCACATCGCTTCTTATAAAAGAGCAATGGGAACCCATATGGTTTGATGCGGTATTAGGATGTGTGGCTTTCAAAGCCTCCTCTACTTCATGAAGGGGAAAAGGTGTGGTGAGCACCCATCCTTAGAGCATCGCCAATAGGAGATGCAAATTTGGAGATGTAAAACAGGAGATGTAAAAATTTACATCTCCAAAAAATGCATTTTACATCTCAAGAAAAGAGGCAACTCCAGCAGATGATGTATTTCAAGATGTAAAACTACTACTCTAAGGGATTGAGCGTCAGAGGCCGAGCTTCGAGAGGAGCGCCGGCGACCGAGCGACGAGGATCGGCACGGCGCCCGAGCATCTTGCCGGCGACGGGAGCTCGAATGGCCGGCGACGATAACTCAAATCGGGCGGGGCGTCACAGAGGGGACTCGAATCAGGCGACAGTGTCGCGGCGGTGGGGCGACGAAACCAGCGGCAGCGGGGTCGCCAGAGTCGGCCATGGCCCGAGCGGCGGGAGGCGCACAGGAGGCGGGCGGGTGGAAACGAAATGAAGGCGGTTTGCGCGCAGTTGGCGTTTTTACATCTTCTGTAGGTGGAGATGTGTATTTGCATCGCGAGGTATTGTATTTTACATCTCTGGAAGGCGGGGATGTAATTTTTTTGCATCCACATCATCTGTTGATGAGGGTTTTTTGGGCCTCGGAGATAGTAAACATATGTGTAGTGTCATGCAAAGCTTCATTTATTTGACAGGCGGACGTGGAGCTCAACGAGAAGGCGACGGAGCATCAAGCCATCCTCGACTTCAAAGTGGCCCAAGCAGAGAAGGCAGCGGAGCATCAAGCCATCCTCGACTCAATCCAGTCAGAGGCGAAGGTGAAGGCCAACCGCCGCTTCATTTGACAGGCGGACGTGGAGCTCAATGAGATCTTCATCGAGCTGGACGAGAAGGAGGAGTCCAAGGTGCAGCAGGCAGCCATCCATCAGAGGGCAGGTCCGCATGAGTCGTCGAAATACCCGATGACGAGTACTCCCTCCGTTCAGAATTACTTGTCACAAAAATGGATGTATCTACAACTAAAATACATCTAGATACATTTACTTTTTGGACAAGTAATTCCGAACGGAGGGAGTAGTACGTAGTTTGTGTGCTACATGCTATTGTGTTAATCTGAGGTATAAAATCTTAGGTGCCTGCTGAAACGCGTCCGCAGACAATCCTGGCAGAGGGCTCACGGTTCGCAAAGCGTGAAACTACCCGGAGCGATGGAGATCATCACAGCTCCAGATCAACACGCATAGCACTTTGGGAGCTACACAGGCGTCTGAGAAGTTGTTGTTCTCCGATGTGGCTGCTCGTCGACGACGGCATCCATCCATCCGTCACCCACGGGCAGTAGCGTGCAGCATGCACGTAGTGCTACGATTTCCTCGACGTGACGGAGCACGGAGCGACGGACCACGGACGCCGCGCGACGGAGCTAGCTGCTCGATCTGCTTCGACCCGGTACACGTCCACCGCTCGTATCGTCCTATGCATGTGAGCATGTCTCCGGCCGCGCGCGCGTACAGGTACGTACGTACGTACGCGGTACGCGGATCCGAAATGAACGCATGCAGCTGGCACGCATGGTCGAATTCAAGCCGACAGACGCCGTCCGGCTGTACAAACACGGTACTCGTAGTGACCCGAGAGTAGCCACATGCTCGCCATTGATCGCGGCGCTGTACCTGCGTTGGTGGGTGGCCGGCCGGCGATCGGCGGCGCGGCGAGGTCGGGCTCGCGTTCTACATGGCTGTTTGCGCGCGCCGATGGGCGATGGTGGGTGGGGATCAACGTCGTGGTGGGCGCCGCGCCGTACGATACACTGTGCAGACGCGCGACGGCGCGAGGGTGCCCGCCCGTGTGACGACGTGTTCCTCGTGCTGCTGCGTGGCACGGACGGACGCGCGGGGAAAGAATGCATGGCTTCCCATGCCGCCCCCACCGGCGTCGTGGGGTGGCGGCACGCCGCACGCCGACGCGCGCCTTTTGACTCCTCGCGAGCGCGTGCGTACGCTCGCTCCTGTAGAGCCTGCACACACGCCATGCACGACGCCACCCGTTGACACAGCGACGAGCCGACGATCGATACGAATCGACCGACCTCCGACGTCCTGCATGGAAAAGTCAACTAGCGCATCACGGGCGCGGTTTTATTTGCATGATGGAAAAAAGTCAACTATCATCAGTACTGCCATGCATGGGAAGGGGCCACCTATTTATAAGAGCATCTCCCATAACCGCGCTAAAAAATTTGGTTGTTTTGCACGCGCGCAACCGCTCCGTGAGCTCCAGCAGAGACGCAAAAACCACGCGCGGCATAAGTAGTTCAAAGCGCGGACCGAAACGGCATCACGCGCCATTTATTTGCAGCGCCCTCTCCCGTGCGCTGCACACTCCAGCACCTGCTCGTGACTTTCACCTACCCCAACCCAGGTGCTGGCGCCACCGCCCACAGCACCCCATTTGTTCCGGTGACCATTCCGGCTCTTCTCCGGCCTATTCCCACGCTGCCGCGGCTTCCTTCGTCTCTCTCTAGTCACCGCCGCCCCTCGCGCGTCATTCCTCCGACGAACAGCGCCCGACCGCCCATTGCCGCTCGGCGCCCACAAGGTGTTTAATGTTGTATGCTTGATGTGGTGGGCATGGAATGGCCGACAAAGAGCATCATGATTTGTATGTTTGATGTTGTATTGTTGAACTATTTGTTGTATTGCAAGGTAAACTATTTGTTTGAGTTGTAATAATAAAATTGAACTATTTATTGTTGATTTTTTTTGTTTCTGTTTGATCTTCTTGGTTGTGTTTGGAGTGCATATGTTATTTGTGCAGAAAGCGCGCACACAGTTTATTTGGGCTGCTGAAGCGGCTCGGGCGCACTATATTTTGCAGCGGTCGCTGGAGTCAGCGCATCGCAGCGCGCAGAAGCGGGCAATTCAGGTGATGTAAACTGTTTTTTAGCGTGCCGCGCGTTGCGTGGCTGTTGGAGATGCTTTAAAAGGTCTGGAAAAAAAAGCTAGTCGATTTTCTGGGCAGCACGATTTTGACGACGGCTCCTCATCGTTTTCAACCTTCATACTGCTTCTCTTGTTCATCCTTAACCCATCCACAATCGCAGGTAGCACGATTTTGACGACGGCGACATCTATCCAACCATCACGATAGGCAGCGCCATGCACCATATATGCGTGGTACAAGTTTTTTTTTTACCTCCATATGCATGTACAGTTAATTCCTCGACGTGATGGACCAGGAAACGACGGACGGCCATTATCGGCTCAGCACGCGTCCACTCGCCGGCCCGACGCACGTATGGTCGTATGCATGCCTCCTCCCGTACGTACAGGCGCACGTATGTACACATGTACGCGTATCCGGAATAAAGCACGCTGCTAGCCCCGGTTCGAATTACGCCAGCACCGATCCAAAACAAAACAAAAGAAAAATCAATTCACGCCGACACGGCTACGCTCGGCAGTACAAACACGCGGTACATACGTACAGGCACTACAGGCTCGGAGGACTCGACGTCGGAACCAGTGATCGAGCATCCGTCGCCCGCCGGTACGGCCTCCGTCGTCGATGCGCCAGCTGGACGGACCCGCTGGCGGGCTTCGATCGCCATCGCCATTGATTGAACGGTCGCTAGCTGATTCGCTTTTCGCGGCGGTACGGTGCGGGGGTGCAGTGGCCACCGGCGATTGGCGGCGCGGCGGGGCCGGACCTGCATGTCCGGTTACTGTTTGAGCAATAGGGCAAACGTGTGTTTCCCGCGCGAGGCGCCGATGGTCTGGGGTCGATCGACGTGGGCTGGTGGGCGCCGCACCGCCTGCTCTTGGTTGGCGGCCACGCGGGGTGCCAAAATCCACAAATTTGACCTACAAACGAAAAGAATTCACAAAATAATCTGTCTTTGAAAATAATTCGCTCCGATGATCCTTTCGTGTAACGTCCGACATCCAGGCACCACACTACACTATGCAGCGCCTGACTGACAGGCACTACACATCTGACCAGTGTCGCATTTTAAACTACCTAAAATTTACTAAGTCAGCTCTTAGGCGTTGCACATTGACTTAGCAATTTTTAGTCAGTTCGGAGTGCTATGCTGGTCAGGCGTGTAGCGCCTATCAGTCAGGCGCTGCACAGTGTAGTGTGACGCCTGACTGTCGGGCGCTACACGAAAGGGTCAGCGGAGCGAAATTTTTTCAAAGACAGTTCATTTTGTGAATTTTTTTCGTCCATAGGACGGCCTCTACGGCGTGGACGCAGGCGCGAAGCGGCGGCGAGTGGCCGGCGGTGGTGTCTGGAAATGGATAAGAGGCAGTATAAAGTAAGGAATATACGGACTACGGGCTGAATTCCAACTACTGCAGGGGCTGTTTTGCAAAAATGAAACGTTTTTCAGGAACACACGTCATATAGGACTGCGTGTTGAATTCAAAGAAATACAGAGGCTTTTTGCAAAAAACGGCAACGACGGACAACGAGAAGCGATCGCTGGTTTATTAATATACTAGCAAAAGAGCTCGTGCGTTGCAACGGGAGAGAAAACATAACACGCACTCTTAACCCAACAACCATCACCCACCCAAGACCACAATAGGTCCATCTCCTTTATTTTTATGAGGCATCATATTTGTGTTGCCGTTTATCCTCCTTCTCACCCTCGTCGGTGATGGCCTCGGTGTTCACACAAAACAAAAAAAACGCGTTTGAATATGTTTAATCCTAAGGCGTCTCTCTCTCTCTCTATCTCTCCCTCCCTCCCTCCCCCCCTCTCTCTATCTTTCTCTCTCTCTCTCTCTCTCTCTCTCTCTCTCTCTCTCTCTCTCTCTCGCTTTCTCTCACTCTCGCGATGAGAAATCTGCTGTTTCCCTTGCGACATTTTTTAGAGGTATGCATGTGTAGTTATCGATGTTTTTTTTCCCTATATTGTTATAATGGGGTGTTTATTTGCAATCTGGGTCGCCGCCGGTACGAAAGGAAAATGGATCTTACGCTATAAATTATAAGTTTGCTCCCAAAATGACATTTTAAAAAAATTAACAGGTAAAATTAACATCATATTAGGTTCCACATACTTTTCTAATAAAATTTCATATAAAATATGTTAAAATTGAAGTTACGGTTTAAAAGATACGGATAATTTAGAAAATCATTTATTTGACTTAAATATATCCCAAAATAATATTTCAAAATACTTAATAGGTGAAAGTAATCTCATATTCATATTCTACATATTTATTTTTCTAATCAAATTTCATATATAAAATGTTCAAATCGGAGTTACGGTTTAAAAGATATGGATGATTAAAAAAACATTGTTTGACTTAAATATGATCCGCGGATGAATTACCTAAAACATCAGGGGCGTTTAAAAAAATGTAAAATAATGGTTTCGGTGTGACTTAAATCCGGAATGCGGGTTGATTTCAACAAAACACAGGAACTTTTGTGTAAAATATGAAAAAAAAAACGATTCGTTTTAACTTGAAACAGGACTGCGGGTTGAATTCTCTGAAATAGAGAGACTTTTCTAAAAAATGCCATGACGGACGAAAGAAACCCAATTTGCTTTATTATTAGGTAAAGACTAGCAAAAGAGCCCGTGCGTTGCAACGGGAGAGAAAATATAACACACACTCTTAACTCAACAACCATCACTCAAGACCATAATAGGCCTGTCTCCTTTATTTTTGTGAGGCATCATATTTGTGTTGCCGCTTATCCTTCTTTGCACCCTCGCTGGCGATGGCCTCGGTGTCACACAAAACAACAAAAAAATGTGTGTTGAATATGATTCATCCTAAGGCGTCTCTCTCTCCCTCTCTCCTCCCTCTCCCTCTCTCTCTCCCCCCTCTCTCTCGCTCGCTTTCTCTCACTCTTGGGATGAGAAATCTGTCGTTTTCCCTTGCGACATTTTTCAGAGGTATGCACATGTAGTTATAGATGTTTTCTTTTCGGTATATGGTTAGTGGGTTATTTATTTGCAATCCGGATCGCCGTCAGTATGAAAAAAAGGGATCTTGCGCTATAAATTATAAGTTTTCTTTCATAACAATATTTTAAAAATATTTAACAGGTAAAATTAACATCATATTTAGATTCCACACATTTTTCTAATAAAATTTCATATATAATATGTTAAAATCGAAGTTACGATTTAAAAGATACAGATAATTTACAAAATCATTTGGTTTGACTCAAATATATTTCAAAATAATATTTAAAAATACTTAAGAGGTAAAAATAATCTCATATTCATATTCTGCATATTTTTCTAATTAAATTTCATATATAACATGTTCAAATCGGAATTACGGTTTAAAAGATATGGATGATTTTAAAAAGCATTTGTTTGACTTAAATATGATCCGCGGATGAATTACCTAAAACATCAGGGGGGTTTCAAAAAATGTAAAATAACGGTTCGGGTGTGACTTAAATCCGGACGGCGGGTTGATTTGAAGAAAAGACAAGGACTTTTGTGTAAAATACGAAAACAACGCTTTGTTTTAACTTAAAACAGGACTGCAGGTTGAATTCTCTAAAATAGAGGGACTTTTCTAAAAAAATGCCATGACCGACGAAAGAAACCCAATTTAATTTATTATTAGGTAAAGATAAAGATAAGGGGAAGATTTGTGATTTTTGCCACGCCGGGTAGCGGGTGTCGGCCGCCGTACGGTGTAGTACACGTACGCGCGCGGGGTCCCAGGGAGAGAACAGCAATGGCTTCATCCCGGCCGTCCCCGCGTACGGGCAGTGAACAGTTGTTAGCTGGCTCTGGCTGGCGCACGCCACTGAGGCCAACTCCGCCGCGCGACCCTATCCTGTCCGCCCCCGTCCGTTTGTGGTAAAAGGGACAAAAGAGACGGCCCAGCACACGGGCGCAAATGGACTTTGTGTCCGCTTTGTGTCCGCTTTCGACCCATCCCCGGCCCAAACTTGCGCTGGTTTTGGGGTGAAACGGACAGCGCGTGGACGGGCGGGACGCGCGCCCTTGTCCTCTCCTGGCCCGCCCGTCGGTGGGAGAAACCAACCCCCCCCCACGCCCATTTGGCGCCATTTGCCCCAAACCCTCCCACCTCCCTCCCGCCGCCCCGTCTCTCCTCCGTCCATGGCCGACGCCCCGCCGAGTCCCGGCGGCCTGGCCGCCGACCCGCCCGCAAAGGTGAAGAAGAAGGCGCCAAGGAAACCGCGGTCGGAGTACACGCCGGAGGAGATCGCCAAGTTGGACGCGGAATCGGCGAAGAGGAGGGAACGGAGAGCGGTCGTCAAGCTCAATGCCGCCGCGGCTAAAAGAGCCGCCATGCGCGAGGAGCTGGAGGCCGCGCGGCGCAAGGCCACTGCCGACGAGAAGGAGGACCTCGTCAATAAAGCTCACGCCATCCTCATGTTTGGCATGGGCCGTCCTGCCGGGTTCCCTGCAGCGGCCGTCGCCCCGGCGAGCACCAGCTCGTCGGTTGCGCGGCCTACGCACTGCCAGTCGCCGATGTCGCGCACCACGCCCATGTCGCCCGGCTTCCCTCGGCCAAGGCACGACGGACAAACCCGTTTCTCGGGGTCGCCGGAGGTGGGCTTGTTCGCGTCGTCCACACCGCGCCCCGCGACCGTCATCGACCTCAACGTCACACCCGGGTCCAGCAGCGGCGGGCGACCGTCCGTCGAGATGCTAAGAAAGCAGGCATGGGAACCGTTCACGGGCACCATGCCGGCCCCCCGTGTCTTGTTTGACGGAATGCCAACCCCAACGCCAGCGGTCGACGACCCCTTCTACAACCGGTACATGGAGGACGTGATCTTCGACGGTGGCCATGGCCGTACCTACGACGTCGATGAGACCCAAAGCCAGGATGGCCGTGCTCAGTACGTCCCCGATGAAGAGGCCGATGAACGTGCTGACTACGACTACGGTGACTCGTGGCATGAAGACAATGACATCTATGTCGAAGGTGATGATGAAGAAGAAGAAAGCAATGACGTTGATATTAGTGGTGCGCCATTGTTCATCGACGAGCTCACCCAAAGAGCGGAGGCACAAAAGAAGAGGAAGAGCATTCGCACGGGTTCATATACACAAGATGAGGACAAGTTGATTTGCCAAGCTTGGATGGAGATTAGCCAAGATCCGAGGACCAACGCGCAACAAAAGGGCATTGTTTTTTGGACGAGAGTCCACAAAACATTCCATGAAAGGAAGATGTTTGAGCCCTTCCAAATTACAAGCAACCGTGGCATCGGTTCGATTCAAAAAAGATGGTTGTTCATCCAACAAGATTGCAACAAGTATTGCGCCGCATTTGAGAGCGTTGAAGCACGGCCCGTGAGTGGTCTCGGCGTTGGGGACATGGTATGATCTCCTCTTTCTAGCCCTTTCCTTGCTACGACCATGAGACTTTGGCCGTGTATATGTTTACATGTTCACTTGTTGTTGATCATGTGGTGTAGGCATTCCAATCTTTGGAGGCATTCAAGGCCCGGCACAATGACAAGCCATTCACTCTTACGCATTGTTGGACGCTCATCAACATGTGCCCTAAGTTCAAGGACCAATACCGTGAACTACAAAGGAAAAGAGGACTGAAGACGGCCAAGTTCGCCGGAGGTGGAGATGGCGAGGCGTTGAAGAGGCCGAGGGGCAAGACCAACTCCAAGGTGGACGACATACGTGACGCCTCATCCATGGCCTTGCATGAGCCTTTGCATGGCATGATGTCCCAAAAGGATGTGAGGGACGAGAAGAAGCGGCAAAGCAAGGACTAGCGAATGAAGCAATACCTAGACCTTCAAAGACAGAAGCTTGAGATGGAGGAGGCGGCCAAGAGGAGGAAGCTCGACATGGAGGAGGCGGCCCGGCAAAGGCAGCTCGACATGGAGGAGGCGGCCCGGCAAAGGTAGCTGGACATCGAGGCCGACAACGTCAAGGCCAGGCAGAGGCAGCTCGACATCGAGGCCACCAATGCCGCCACCAAAGCGAAGGAGGTGGCCCTTGCGATCATGAGCGTGGACTTGTCGAAGATGAGCGACAAGACGAGGGCCTGGTTCGAGGCCAGGCAGAAGGAGATGCTCAACGCCGAAGGCCTGAACTAGGTCATCCGATCGGCGTGGCCGTTCTTTTTGAGGCTGGCATGGGTGCCGCCCGCCCGTCGGGGCCGCTGGGAGTGTGCCAACGAGAAAACATTCATTTTGGAGGCCGGCTGTGTTGCCGGCCGCTGGTTGTGTTGCCAGCGAGGAGAACTATTCATTTTGGAGGCTGGCTGTGTTGCCGGCCGCTGGCTGATGCTGGCGATGGACGTGTAGGCCGGCGTGATGAACCGGGGACGCTGGCCTGAACTACGGATTGACATGTGAAATGTTGTTTTTTTTGTTTTTTAAGTGGACGCGGACAGGATGGGGCAAATGGATGCGGCCGCGCGCTGCGCGCACGGCCACGGCATCCCATGACATGCCCGGACACGGCCCCAAACCCCTATCCAAACGGACAGAATCCGGACAAACCGGACGTCCGTTTGGGGTCACGCGGTGGAGTTGGCCTGACGCGCGCTTTTGACTCCTTGCGAGCCCGTCGCGCCGGCGCCAACGCACGCCGGCTCGCTCCTGCGGTACAAAGCTACAGCTGCAGTAGGGCTGCGCACATGCTGGTGGCATGGCGTGGCGGCATATCCGTTGACACAGCAATGATCTTCGACGTCGGTGCACTAGTTTGCTTTCACCAGTGCGCACGGCAGGAAACCCCCCCGAGCGGTTCGTCCATGCATGCACAAAATTAACCGACCTGGTGAATCCTCAATCGATCAACTAACCCAGTATCGGTCGGCCCCTGTGTCGTCCTCCCTCCCTGTTTCTCGCCAGCGCAAGCGCTCCGGTCGGTATAGGCTTCAGCGGTGGGTGAGGCACGCGGTGGTTCGCCAGTCGGCCACCCCCCAAGTCGCAGCAATCGAGCTCGACGAATCTCTCTACGGCCTGTTCGACTGGCTCCGCAGAGACTGCATCCGAGTGTGACAGCAGTGATCCAGCGGTGGAGGTTCTGATGGTCGATGGACCACGTAGTCCTCCCGGTTTTCCCCGCACCGACGGAGGTGACGGCGGAGGCAATCCGTAGCGTGCCCATGAAGAATATCTCCCCGAGCCCCTCACTTCACTGCAAAGGGAAGATCTTCGCCGCCGGAACATGGATGCGCTGCACACTCCTATCGTTGGAGAAACCCCCGAGGCTTGTGCCTTAGAGGGCGCGTGCTTGGATAACTTGGCTGAGCGCACTCGAATGGAGAACCTTCAGTGAGCACTCGACGAGCGTGCGTGACAACGGGTTCCAGAATCCAGTCAACGTCAACTCTTTCCACCACCGACTCAGGTATATCGAACTCCGATCCAGAATTTAGCAGCTGCAGCCCGTATAGCCGAGTCGATTCAGCCTTCCCAGTCAGAGGCTGGCAGAGTCTTGTTACAGATCAGGGATTTATTCCGGGCAGCAGGAGATCAAAATTCAGCTGTATCGCAGTCGCGGAATAGGATTCACAGCAGATCCATCGCTGCAAATACAATCCAGTCGACCCATAGCCCAAGATCGCCCCCGAGGCGTGAGGAACATGGAGACCGGCGTGATCAGTACAAGAACCGTGAGCAGTATGATCACCGAATCGATCGCGATGATCGACGTCAAGTGCCCACCCCTCCCCCAAGGGGTGGATCATACGCGCCTCGACAACAGGATGATAGACGCCATCACAGTGTTGGGCGAAGGATTCCAGTCGACCCCAGGGAACTAGGCTTTGATGCGAGATCCATTATCGTTCAAGGTTTGGTCGACAGGAACAGAGCTCACCGAGAAGGTCATGACAGAGATGTACCCACGAGCAGCAGAGTGCACGTCTCAGGACCAGAGTGTTTCAGCAGAGCCATCAGGGCTGCGGCAATTCCTCCCAACTTCAGGTTGGCAACTGGGGTCAGTAAGTTCACTGGTGAGTCCAAGCCTGATACTTGGCTTGAAGACTACCGAGTGGCTGTTCAGATTGGCGACGACAATGATGAGGTGGCCATGAAACACCCGTCTCTTATGTTGGAGGGCTCGGCCAGAGCATGGTTGAATCAGTTAGCACCCAACAACATTTACACTTGGGAAGATCTTGCCCTAGTGTTTGTCAGAACATTTGAAGGAACTTGCAAGCGACCAGCAGGGTTGACAGAGCTGCAATCTTGTGTGCAGAAGTCGAATGAAACTTTGAGAGACTACATCCAGAGATGGATCACGTTGCATCACACGGTAGAGAATATATCTGATCACCAGACAGTCTGTGCCTTCAAGGAAGGCGTTAAGTACAAAGAGCTAAACCTGAAATTCGGTCGAACCGGAGACATGTCTCTGAGTCGAATGATGGAGATTGCCACCAAGTATGCCAATGGTGAAGAATAGGATCGGCTCCGGAGTGGCAAGTGTTGGAAATATGCCCTAGAGGCAATAATAAATTAGTTATTATTATTATATTTCCTTGTTCATGATAATCGTTTATTATCCATGCTATAATTGTATTGATAGGAAACTCAGATACATGTGTGGATACATAGACAACACCATGTCCCTAGTAAGCCTCTAGTTGACTAGCTCGTTGATCAATAGATGGTTACGGTTTCCTGACCATGTACATTGGATGTCGTTGATAACGGGATCACATCATTAGGAGAATGATGTGATGGACAAGACCCAACCCTAAGCGTAGCACAAAGATCGTGTAGTTCGTATGCTAAAGCTTTTCTAATGTCAAGTATCATTTCCTTAGACCATGAGATTGTGCAACTCCCGGATACCGTAGGAATGCTTTGGGTGTACCAAACGTCACAACGTAACTGGGTGGCTATAAAGGTACACTATGGGTATCTCTGAAAGTGTCTGTTGGGTTGGCACGAATCGAGACTGGGATTTCTCACTCCGTGTGACGGAGAGGTATCTCTGGGCCCACTCGGTAGGACATCATCATAATATGCACAATGTGACAAAGGGGTTGATCACGGGATGATGTGTTACAGAACGAGTAAAGAGACTTGCCGGCAACGAGATTGAACAAGGTATCAGGTTACCGATGATCGAATCTCGGGCAAGTACTATACCGCTAGACAAAGGGAATTGTATACGGGATTGATTGAATCCTCGACACCGTGGTTCATTCGATGAGATCATCATGGAACATGTGGGAGCCAACATGGGTACCCAGATCCCGCTGTTGGTTATTGGCCGGAGAGTTCTTTCGGTCATGTCTACGTGTCTCCCGAACCCGTAGGGTCTACACACTTAAGGTTCGATGATGCTAGGGTTATAGGGAATAGATGTACGTGGTTACCGAATGTTGTTCGGAGTCCCGGATGAGATCCCGGACATCACGAGGAGTTCCGGAATGGTCCGGAGGTAAAGATTTATATATGGGAAGTCCTGTTTTGGTCGCCGGAAAAGTTTCGGGTGCTATCGGTAATGTACCGGGACCACCGGGAGGGTCCCGGGGGTCCACCAAGTGGGGCCACCGGCCCCAGAGGGCAGCATGGGCCAAGTGTGGGAGGGGACCAGCCCTAGGTGGGCTGGTGCACCCCCCCACCAGGGCCCAAGGCGCCTAGGGTTTGGGGAGGGGGCGCCTCCACCTTACTTGGGGGGCAAGTTTCCCCCTCTTCCCCCCTTGGCCGCCACCCTAGATGGGTTTTGGGGCTGCCGCACCCCTTGGGGTGGGAACCCTAGAGGTCTTTGGGGCTGCAAACACAAGAGTTTACACCTCTCCCTGGCGCAGCCCTACCTCTCTTCCTCCTCGTCTCTTGCAGTGCTTGGCGAAGCCCTGCTGGAGTGCCACGCTCCTCCACCACCACCACGCCATCGTGCTACTGCTGGACGGAGTCTTCCCCAACCTCTCCCTCTCTCCTTGCTGGATCAAGGCATGGGAGACGTCACCGGGCTGCATGTGTGTTGAACGCGGAGGTGCCGTCCGTTCGGCACTAGGATCATCAGTGATTTGGATCACGACGAGTACGACTCCATCAACCCCGTTCACTTGAACGCTTCCGCTTAGCGATCTATAAGGGTATGTAGATGCACTCTCCTCCCCCTCGTTGCTAGATTACTCCATAGATTGATCTTGGTGATGCGTAGAATTTTTTTGATTTCTGCTACGTTCCCCAACAGTGGCATCATGAGCTAGGTCTATGCGTAGTTTCTATGCACGAGTAGAACACAAGTTGTTGTGGGCGTTGATTTTGTTCAATATGCTTACCGTTACTAGTCCAATCTTGTTTCGACGGTATTGTGGGATGAAGTGGCCCGGACCGACCTTACACGTACACTTACGTGAGACAGGTTCCACCGACTAACATGCACTTGTTGCATAAGGTGGCTAGCGGGTGCCAGTCTCTCCCACTTTAGTCGGATCAGATTCGATGAAAAGAGTCCTTATGAAGGGTAAATAGCAATTGACATATCACGTTGTGGTTTTGCATAGGTAAGAAACGTTCTTGCTAGAAACCCATAGCAGCCACGTAAAACATGCAACAACAATTAGAGGACATCTAACTTGTTTTTGTAGGGTATGCTATGTGATGTGATATGGTCAAAAAGAATGTGATGAATGATATGTGATGTATGAGATTGATCATGTTCTTGTAATAGGAATCACGACTTGCATGTCGATGAGTATGACAACCGACAGGAGCCATACGGTTTGTCTTTATTTTTTGTATGACCTGCGTGTCATTGAACAACACCATGTAATTACTTTACTTTATTGCTAAGCCATTAGCCATAGTAGTAGAAGTAATAGTTGGCGAGACAACTTCATGGAGACACAATGATGGAGATCATGATGATGGAGATCATGGTGTCATGCCGGTGATGATGATGATCATGGAGCCCCGAAGATGGAGATCAAAAGGAGCAAAATGATATTGGCCATATCATGTCACTTTTTGATTGCTTGTGATGTTTATCATGTTTATGCATCTTATTTGCTTAGAACGACAGTAGTAAATAAGATGATCCCTCATTAAAATTTCAAGAAAAGTGTTCCCCCTAACTGTGCACCGTTGCGAAGGTTCATTGTTTCGAAGCACCACGTGATGATCGGGTGTGATAGATTCTAACGTTCGAATACAACGGGTGTAAGCCAGATTTACACACGCAATACACTTAGGTTGACTTGACGAGCCTAGCATGTACAGACATGGCCTCGGAACACGGAAGACCGAAAGGTCGAGCATGAGTCGTATAGAAGATACGATCAACATGAAGATGTTCACCGACGTTGACTAGCCCATCTCACGTGATGATCGGACACGGCCTAGTTGACTCGGATCATGTAATCACTTAGATGACTAGAGGGATCACTACTAGGGAAAACCCTAGCAGTAGCGCTGGTTTTGTGCTCACTAGTAGCGCGGGTAGGCGCGCTACTAATAAGGCGCTACAGGTATTGCTTAGCAGTAACGCGTGCCCGCACGCGCTACTGCTAGGACAAATAGCTGCAGCGTTTGTTCAGTACCACTCTACTGCTAAGGTAACTACTTGAAGCGTATTTCCTGTCCATCGCTACTAGTATTCTTTTTTTATTTTTTTATTTTTAGTGTATTTATGCGCCATCGTACAAATATTGGTACGATACCAGTTATGAGGTTTACATCATTATGTCCATAACAGTGTGTCAAATGAAGGTGGATTAGGTTCAAGTGGAGGCAATATGTGGTGCATGTCAAAAGTATACTACTAATCCAAACTTGATCTAGTTTGGACTAGTAGTACTTTCGATGTGCACCACATGTTGCCTCCACTTGAATCTAATCCGCCAGCACAAGCTATTTAATCATCATCATAGTCATTACCACCAACAGTATTTATTTAATCACCACTACCACTAGCTAATAATAATCATCATAGTCATTACCACAAACACTAGCTATTTTATCATCATAGTAATAGTGTAGCACATCATCATCCTCAAACTCATTTCTAGCTAGCTAATCACTCCTGCTGCTCTCTCTTAGGTGAAATAACATAAAACATGTATAGCTCTCCTCCTTGATCAAACTGGAGCATGCAGATGAACCTGTCTCCTAATCGTGCGTAGCGCATCTGTTTGCTGCCCCCTAGTACTTCTCTGCGCTCCCCCATCACATATTTGCTCCAGTCTTGCACCATTAAGCATCCGTTGCTAATCTTGAATGCACTAAAGTAATCTGTAGGATATCTTGGCCGTAAGCTGATAATATTCATGGTACCTTTAGTCTCGATCCCATAAGGCACACCATTCATCGGGAGTACCTGTTGAAGAACATCGTATGGTAACATACTTAGCAATGAAGTTTAGCTTCAAAAATAATGTATGGAAAAGATACACTAAGGACAAATAGTAAAAATCTTACCATCCTTCCTAAATAGATGTGACCGTAGTTCATTACGAACACTATTGGTCGCACATTTTCAGTACTAACATTTCTAAATGCAGGAAGTGTCGTGGTTCTAAGCCTGACAGTAGAGTGGGGGTAGGTATGGAGAGGCAAGGTCCTAGCTATGGAGAGGTTGTAAGCACAAAGGATGTACGAGTTCAGGCCCTTCTCGGAAGAAGTAACAGCCCTACGTCTCGGAGCCCGGAGGCGGTCGAGTGGATTATGAGTGTATGAACTACAAGGTGCCGAACCCTTCTGCCTGTGGAGGGGGGTGGCTTATATAGAGTACGCCAGGACCCCAGCCAGCCCACGAAGGAGAGGGTTTAAGGTGAGTTAAGTCTGGGGCGTTACTGGTAACGCCCCACATAAAGTGCCTTTACTATCATAAAGTCTACTTGATTACAGGCCGTTGCAGTGCAGAGTGCCTCTTGACCTCCTGGTGGTCGAGTGAGTCTTCGTGGTCGAGTCCTTCAGGCCAGTCGAGTGAATCCTCGTTGGTCGACTGGAAGGCGACCTCTTCTAAGGATGTCCTGGGGTAAGTTACTTGGATCAGGTCTATGACCCTACCCTAGGTACATAACCCCATCATTAGCCCCCGAATGGATTGAGGCTTCGAGTGAAGAAGGAGTTGATGTCGTTTCCGATTAACCTTTGTGCTCTGGTTGTGCGCTGTTCTGTACCAAAGAATCTCTTCGTCGACATGAAACAACTTGCCTTCAATCGACTTGATCCATTCTGTTTTTGCGTCGAGTGATGTTTCAGGCTTCGACGATCTCCGAGCGACGGATCGCCGGAAACACCGCGCCTGACAGACTGATTTGCTGTTCACGGATTCTGCGGGATGCGAAATTTGGGGACGCGCGCGAAGCGGGGCGGACCACGGCGTTCGGATGGGACGGGACATGGACGCCTCGATCTCCGCGCCGCCTTTTTCGCCACGTATCCCGTCCGCATAACTGCTCTAGATATGATTAGATCGACCGGGCCCACCTGTCATCCACTCGGAAGGGACCTTATAAATGTGCCCGGCGAGGATTTCTGTGTTGCGCCTTAGCATTCTCTCCCTCTCTCTGCCTCCTTCCTCCCTGCTCAGCGTGCTCGCTCTCGCCCCCGCACCACTTCCTTTCACGCATCTCGCCGGAGACCATGGCCAAGGAGAAGACGGCGGCGCTGGAGCGGGCAAAGAAGGCGTCGGCATCGGAGAAGGCGAAGGGGAGATCCACCAGCCGCGGAGGGTCCTCGTCCAGATCCCGCCTGCCGAAGGGCTGGGTCCAAGGAGACTGGATCCAGTCGACCATCACGGAGAATGACCTCCTCGACATGGCCAACGAGGGCTTGATCCCCCACGGAGCTGCGAGGCTTCCGGGGAAGGAGTGGCAGCCCCAGCCAGAAGAGGGTGAGTGTGTGCTTTTGGCCACTCATGTTGATCGTGGGTTTTCCTTGCCGCCGAGTGTTTTCTTTCGTGGCTTCTTGAACTTCTTCGGAGCGCAGCTCCACCACTTTACCCCAAACTCCATTGCCTATCTTGCTGCGTTCGTGTCCATGTGTGAGGGTTTCTTGGGCTGTCGACCGCACTGGGGTTTGTTCAAACATATATTCACGTGTCGATCTCAGACCGTGAAGAAGGCGAGCCCAGGTGATGAGAGAACCCGAGTCGTCCAAATGTGCAGGGGCCTGGGAATTCAGGTGAGGAATAAGAGCACCTTCCCGCCCATGACCTTTCCCGAGTCCGTCAGAGGCTGGCAGTCGACTTGGTTCTACTGCCAGGTCCAGTCGACGCCAGGGCAGTCGAGTGGACTCCCTCCGTTCACCATGGACCGAGTGAGCAAGCCTTCCCCTCTGAAGCTGATTCCGGAGGAGAAAGCCGACGTGAAGATGTTGATGGAGCGCGTGGTGCAGTTGGTTCGGGAGGGAGTGACGGGCATGGACCTCCTGGAGGTTTTCCTCAGGCGTCGCATCCAGCCTCTCCAGTTCCGGAGCCACTGCATGTGGTTGTACTGTGGGACCGAAGACGAGACTAGAGTCCATCCAGAAGCAGTCGACGATGTCACTCTGGAAAGATGGATGGCAGCCATCACTGGAAACAAGGACAACCCACGCGGAGCCAGAAGGATTCCTCCACTCGACCACAACAGCGACTCAAACAAGGTACACTTGCTCTGATCTCCACTGCGCCTTCGTCGTATTCATTTCTGTTAACCCTGTCGACTGGTCGACTGATCCTTGTCTGGGCATCTGCTAGGCCCTCACCGAACTGTACTCGATGCCCAATGGGGCACAAGCTTCGACTGAGGAGGGCGAGGCGAGCGGGGGCGAGAGCCAGGAAGAGGAGGAATGGGACTCGGATGTTGCAGAGGATGATGACGACGATGATGATGATGACGGTGATGAAGACGACGTCGAGGACGAAGAAGAAGAGGAGGAGGAGGTCGTACCACCGCGCTCAGAAAGGCGGTCAAAGCTTGTCCACGATCCTTCGACCGAACGTGGTAAGGGGGTTGCGACCGCCACTCAGTCGACCAAGCGCCCTCGGACCACCTCTCCGGTGCCGACTGAAAAGGCGCCGAAGCAGCCCAGGGCGGCCTCGTCGAAGCCGATCAAGCTCTTGCCCGAAGATGAAGGTGTCCATCCCCACCATATCAGGGTAACTGTGCTGCTCATATTTTCTTATTCTGTGTGAACTTTATCTCTGGTCGACACTTAAGTTAGTCGACTGATCCTTTGGAGTTGCAGTGCTGCTACTTCTGAGACCTCGGCCCGGGCCGATGACCACGAGATGGAGGATGCGGCAACTTCGAACCCAGGTACTGTATTCTTAACACCGTTTTTAGTCGACTGACTCGCGACCTCTGATCCTGATTCTTCTCCGCAGCTCCGCCCAATACTGTTATCAATCTTCCTGACGACGACGAGGATGAAGAACCACTGGCACGCAGGAAGAGTCGGAAAACGCCCGCCAGTAAGGTGCCTCAGGATGTGACGGCGCCTGAGACTCTGACTGTGGAGGAAGAGAACACCACTCGACACACGATGTCCTTCGCAAATCCACTGACGAGTGCTCAGCAGCCCTCCCTCTTCACGACTCACCACGTCCCAGAGGACCAAGCTGGTGCAGCGAAGGAAGCAATACGCCAGGCGGGACTCATGATGGAGCAGCTGAAGACCATCCGGGACGCGAGCCAGGAAGCTTATGACGCCAGCTCTGCCCTCCAAAGCAATGTCCAGGTCAGTCGACCGTTGTTTGTTCTGTTGGATATGCTACCAAAAACTTTTCTTTTCCGGAATTTATAGCAGTCACCCACTGGGTGTGTCGGATAAACTCCGTGTTAGCGGGGGCACGCTGAGTGTACCTGCTGGGTGTAGTCCCCAAGGCTAAGGTCGACTGCTTGCAGTCGGCCTTAGGCTTTATGATGTCAATCTTTCCGTCAGTCGACTGGTCGACTGGATTTCACAAACCGGTGGGGGCACGCTGAGTGCACCCACTGGGTGTAGTCCCCAAGGCTAAGGTCGACTGCTGGCAGTCGGCCTTAGGCTTTATGATGTCAATCTTTCCGTCAGTCGACCGGTCGACTGGATTTCACAAACCGGTGGGGGCACGCTGAGTGCACCCACTGGGTGTAGTCCCCGAGACTGTGGTCGACTGCTTGCAGTTGATCACAGTCTTAGAGAATGCATCTCTTTCTTTCTTTTTTTTTGAGGTCGACTGGTCGACTTTGTCTTCAACAGGATTAGTGGGGGCACGCTGAGTGCACCCACTGGGTGTAGTCCCCGAGACTACGGTCGAATGCTTGTATTCGGCTGTAGTCTTAGAAACGTGTGTTTTTCCCTTTTCACTCGGAAGTGAATTATTTTTGACATTTAGTCGATTGGTTCTTCGCAGAACTCTTGTGATCTTGTGGCTCGCTACTCAGAGCTGGAACAAAAACATACTCAAGTCGAGCTGAGCTTGAAGCTGGTTCAGGAGAAACTGACAAAGGCAAAGGAGGAGACCGAAGGTATGTTTGGTGAGACCCTGACGACTGCTTTTCCCCTTGCTTGTTTCAGAATCTGATCTTGCTGTAACTTGCAGGTAAGGTAAGGGAAGCCCAGCAGAAGAAAGACCTTGAGCTAGCTGAGAAGATCAAGCTTGCTGACGAGAAGTTAGCTTCAGTCACCAAGCTCGAACAAGACAATACCAATCTGAAAGCTGCTCTTGGGATTGCCAACAAGGAAGTCAGTCGACTGAAAACTGATAAAGCTGCCCTGACCGACCAAGTCAGCGAATTGACTGAGAAGAAAACTGCACTGGAGGCCTTCCTGAGTGGCCTTGCCAAGAAGCTGTTTCTTATGCTTGAAGGTAAACCTCCATGTTTGGCAAATATTTCCAATTGTGGTTTTTTCCATTCGACTATCCCCTTGACTTAGTGATCATCCTTGCAGAATTTTGTCAAAACTTTGAAGAAGAAACCAGCCGACTGGAGCCAAACCTCGACCCCGTCAATTCTCCGGTGAACGACGAAGTTGCCATGGATGTTTTCCGACTGGAGTCTCGTGTTGCAGCTGTCGTGGACTATCTCGCAAGGCTGAAGGCCGCCACATCTCGCATCGACTCGACGCTCTGGCCTGAGGAGACACTTCAGAATGACCTTGAGTCGCTGATGGCCCGCTTGAACACGATCCCTGGTCGAGTGCAGGAGTGGAAGAAGTCCTCGGCTCGGTGTGGTGCAGATGTCGCTCTGTGTCTGGCCCGAGTCCACTGCAAAGATG